>NC_060123.1:579059295-579362325 GCF_021461395.2 Schistocerca americana | reverse complement strand
AATACTCATGACATCCGAGTGCCGCATCTTGCTGAAAAGATGCACGAAATTATCGGCGTCGTGAATGTATCAGTTATCAAAATTACATTACTGATTTCCTTATGGTTACGACGCTTGTAATTACGTTCTATTAATTCATTGCATGTTACTCTGAGTGATGCATTGAACTAAAGAATACAGAAATTTGCTGCGTAAATTATTTAAAATACAGGAGACAGTATTTTAACACATTATAGTTACAATATTACAGTGTACATTACCTTATTTATGGGTACACGAAGAGCCGGAAAATGTTGTATGAATTTTTTAAACACGTCTGACACGTCCGTTCCGCAGCTGCAGAGCGGCTCCGCAAAACACAGTGAGAGGATGGAAACTGAGGGCGTTAAGAAGTGAGATATAAAAGATGTCTGCCTCGTAAGGAAATAAGGTCAGTTTTTCAGGAGGGTAATTTCCGGCCCTGCACCCCGGTGAGGCCCTCGTTCCCGCGTATGGCGACCCCCTCCCCCACCACACAGGAATTTCCTCTCCCTCCCTTGTTTCTTTTCCGCCATCTTTACGCTGCACTGCCGTCTTTAGCCGTCGTCGTCATGCGGTCGTTCCACCCATCTAGTGTTGTTTGTTTTCTGAGACGGTATCTGGCGGCGCTGGAGCCACCTGATAGCAGATCGCCCAGCATGTTTCCCGTGCTCAGTTTGCATCGACCTTCAAGGCTCCTTTGTCTTTCAAGTATTGTTCAGAACTGGTTCCTTCATCATTTGATTATATAACATAATAGTAATAAATGAAAACTCACGTTTCTCTAGAAGGGAACATCTACAAGTGTTGATTTTCTTATCAGTGATGAAATCGTCCACTGTTGTAAAAATTATTTGTTTCTAAAAAGGAAAGCATGATCCAGTTTCAAGACATGTGTCCCATCTTCAGTTGCATATTAAAATGTGATTCCATAAACGATGCATGACTGAGGTTCAAATAGGTTAAAAGATGTCAAAATAGTGCATCCCTGACACATGGCATTAAACAAAATATCCCCTTCAGCCCTAGGCCTGCCAGAAAGCTTCTCACAGAGTAGTAAAACGGCCTGGTTTAAGGATGTGCCACACATGGATCCACATGAAGATGGATAGGCTCTCCCTCTTCATACAGCCAGCCTATCTGTCTGCAAGCGGGATCCAGCGGAAGAAATAGAACACACCCACTGAGCCGTATCTCCAGCAACTCTGTACCTTGAGCACCCTCTGCCGCCGTGGTACACAACGGCTAGCGGCACCTAGACAGACCACTAACACTTGAAGTCTCTTCGCGACGTGATACTATGCAGACGCTGCCTAGTCGCGGCTCCGACTCCTTCGTTTACGCTTTTATACAGCGATCCTCATCTTTGCTGTTATTGTAGAAGCTGGACTTATTTCTTGCTGCTTGTTTGTTATGGGTCTTCGCACGCTTGGAGAAATACAAGCTAAGTAGATTTTCTGTTTACTGTGTTAACTTGTTCGCTAATCATGTCTGCTCCTGTCTAGCTTTTCTATGACAACAGTTGCTACAACTCTCCTTGGCATTGTGTACGAAGTAGTACACAACAGGTGCGAAAGTCCTTCGTTGGGGATCTATGAGACGAAACCCGTTTAGTGACCCCTGCTTACGTAATGTAGTGCACATGTGCGTCTTTACTTACTTGTTTACAGTTGTTGTTGGCTTCTGGTTACTTTAGTCTGACTATCGCTTACTGTGTTTTAGAATTACTACCATCGTAACGCATCACAACATTGTATTCAGTGGTGGATATCCGCTACTCGTACAGTCTATCAGATGGGAGTGCGTACACATCGCGCCAACATTATGCTGAAAGGTCTATTGGAAGGAAGCTTCCTTTGAGCAGGAAAGCTAGTACGACTCCAAGAACGATTAAGAGAGACTACCTCATTTGAGAACACATATGTACGTGACGTACACAACCCTGACCTTGAGGGACGGATTCTTCGTAGTGTGGATGAAACTCCATCGACTACAAGGAGAAGTGCGAGAAGGGAAGCTGTCAATCATATGACGATCTGGAACTTTCTGCATGAAAATCCTCTATACTCAAATGGAATGAGATTTTCACTCTGCAACGGAGTGTGCGCTGATATGAAACATCCTGACAGATTAAAACTGTGTGCCGGACCCAGACTCGAACTTGGGACCTTTGCCTTTCGCGGGCAAGTGCGAGCACTGCAAATCTGTTCTGTTTTAATCTGTCAGGAAGTTTCACATTGAATGGGTCCGCAACTCGTGGTCTAGCAGCTAGCACTACTGCCTCTGGATCACGGGGTTCCGGGTTCGATTCCCAGCCGGGTTGGGGTATTTTCTCTACCTGGGGACTAGGCGTTTGCGTTGTCCTCGTCATTTCATCATCATCATCATCATCTTTCGTGCCACTGGATAGATTGGATTGTGAACATATTGGACTATGTAAAAATTGGGACTTCGTACGGGCGCTGATGACCGCGTAGTCGAGCGCCCCACAAACCAAACATAATCACCTTCACTGGGCAGGAATTAAATGAGTCAGACTTTCAGCCAAGAGTAACTTTCTGTCAACTTACGTTAGGACAGTGTGCTGGGTTTCTGCAGTTCTTATAATTTACCTTAATCACTGATAAGGCTATCTTTTGACTTGACAAGTTCTTCAATTAACGTAACAGTCACTCTTGAGCTTGTGGAAACCATCAGGACAAGGACATCAACAGATGTTCAGCCTAAAAGTGTGGAGTGGAATCATACAATGTCATCTCACCCGCTCCTACTCCTTCCCGCGGCGTCTTTCTGGGTATATGTACCTGACGTTTCTCAAACATTAGTTTCTAAATTTACCTCATGGTGCATCTCTAGAAGTCAACCAATGAATGTGGTTTACACTCAGATGATAAAAGTGATGGGACAGCGACATGCACATATACGGACGACCATAGTGTGGTGTACACATAATATAAAAGACCGATGCGTTGGCGGAGCTGTCACTTGTACTCAGGTGATCTTACGACGTGCTTATAACACCACGACACGAAGTAACAGACTGTGAAGCCGGAATGGCAGGCCCTGCAATGGATCCCTCTCGACCAATCCAACAGTTCGGAAACTGTTTATCGAGATACTGGAGAACTGTTCTTGCAAAGTCAGATGGAGAACCAAGAGCATACACTGAGATGACAAAAGTCATGGTATACCTCCTAATACGGTGTCAGGCATCCTTTTGCCCGACGTAGCAAACTAATTTTATGTCGTTGTGATAAACATTGAGCCGTCCTGCCGGTGTCCGATTTTGTACACGAAGTGACCTCTCCATTATGCACGATGGTGCCCCATCTTACATTACACGAACAGTTCGCCAGTATCTCGATAAGCAGTTTCCGAACAGTTTGATTGGTCGAGAGGTATCCATTGCACGGCCTGCAAGATCGCCAGATATGAATACAATGGATTTTTTCCTTAGCAGACATTTAAAATTCTTGATGTATTCAAATACCGCACCCAGTGTCTGTGTTCTGAATGAATGTATGTATACAAAATGGATTTGACCAAATACGGAACACGTCAGGAGTTTCCCACAACTTACGGCGAAGAATGATACGCAGGCTGTGGGGATGCATGGAAGCAGGAGATTGAGACGTCCAGGAATTTCTTATATTTAAAGGTATTTTGCAGTGTATCATTGTACCATGAACAATAAATTCTTTCATAGATGTAAACATGTTTGATAAATGTACAGTTTTGTGTAAAGAGTAATAAATGCTTTCATACCTCCCTAGCGAAGTACATACATCAAAAAATGTTTTGCATCACCACCGTTTCCAGAAGTCCTGAAAATAGACGTTGACTGTGGATATTGTATCACATGCACAGTCCATTTGACTTTTCAGAGATGATACTAAACCTGCCGAAAGATGTAAACAACCATGCATGAGCAGCGCCTATTAGACGGACGGGGTCCAACAGCCGATCAGTTCCAGTCATTCCACCAAGAAAGAGGTACACGGCTCGTGTTGTATGTAGCTCAACCATGCCTAGACGGTCAATGCCACGGTTCGATGCCGTCCGCATTGTTACCTTGTTCCAGGAAGGACTCTCAACAAGAAAAGTGTCCAGCCGTCTCGGAGTGAACTAAAGTGATGTTGTTCGGACACGGAGAAGATACAGACAGACAGGAACCGTCGATGACATGCCTCGCTCAGGCCGCCCAAGGGCTACTACTGGAGTGGATAACCGCTATCTACGGATTATGGCTCGGAGGATCCCTGACAGCAATGCCACCACATTGAATAATGCTTTTCGTGCTGCCACAGGACGTCGCGTTACGACTCATGCTGTGCGCAATAGGCTGCGTGATGCGCAACTTCACTCCCTACGTCCATGACGAGGTCCATCTTTGCAACCACGACACCATGCAGCGCGGTACAGATGGGCCCAACAACACGCCGAATGGACCGCTCAGGATTGGCGTCACGTTCTCTTCACCGATGAGTGTCGCATATGCCTTCAAGCATACCATCGTCGGAGAGATTTTTTGGAGGCAGCCCGGTCAGGCTCAACGCCTTAGTCACAATGTCAAGCGAGTGCAGCGAATTGGAGGTTCCCTGCTGTTTGGGGGGGGGGGGGGGGGCTTTACGTAGGGCCAGCGTACGCCGCTGGTGGCCATGGCGCCCTAACGGCTGTCCGATACGTGAATGCCATCCTCCGACCGATAGTGCAACCAATCGGCAGCATATTGTCGAGGCATTCGTCTTCATGGACGACAATTCTCACACGCATCGTGCACATCTAGTGAATTGCTTCCTTCAGGATAACGACATCGCTCGACAAGAGTGGCCAGAATGTTCTCCAGACGTGGACGCTATCGAACATGCCTGGGACAGATTCAAAACCAGTCTGAGGGATCTACGCCGAATCGCCATTGAGGAGTGGGACAATAACAATCCGGACCACCACCTCTGAAGGTGTCGCTGTATAGTGGTACAACATGCCAGTGTGGTTTTCGTTAGCAATAAAAAGGACGGAAATGATGTTTATGTTGGTCTGTATTCCAATTTACTGTACAGGTTCCTGAAACTCCCGGAACTGAGGCTATGCAAAACTTTTCTCAATGTGTGTATTTTCGGAAACATTTTGCATGAAATATTTGTAATGTGTTTGATATTAGGAATAAATCCTTAAAGTTCGTGACATCCTGTATGTTGTGACTGAAGGATGCCGGCACGGAAATAATGTAGGATGTTTCCAAGTCGCTTTGGCTAGGCCTTTGAGGAAGAGGAATGGAACTCACGATATATTTAACGTAAACTCAAATAATCCTACAAAGGAATATTCAGGATAAGAATATGCACAGGGCAAGATTCAGGAACGGTAAGTTGGTTTCAGATTAAAATGCTATTTGTATCCACGCTAGAAAAAATTGGTAGCATGCATAGTGTACATGGTTGCAAAACTGGTAATGGTTTACGAGTCAAGTATCGCAACTATATATCTCTCACGACAATATATTTTCGAAGAAAGGGCGCGAATGACTAGTACAACACTCAGTGGAAATGTGCAATGGTGGATATTAATTCAAACGATACTAATTTTTATTATTTTTCCCAAGAAATCCGTCCGTTAGAATATTGTGATAGAGAGAACCTATTGGAATAAAGTGCGAAGATGTTGCCGTGAAGAAATACTGTTGTCACACACAAACTTGATTTTTAGGTTCTGACATTACACTGAATCCAAGCTGCTTTAGTGATTATGGAATAAGTTCTGCGTACGAGCTGTGTTCTCAATGTTTCGTTATTCCTGTGACCATACTATGAGTCCTGAGTATATACATTCCTCACCACGTTTCCAGAGGAATACAACTCGAGCGAAAAATTTGGTATAAAGGGAAAATGTTTCTCTTAGTATCTTCAGAAATTATTAAAAATGATTTAGCTCACGCATTACGCCTGTTGTAGAACATGTGAATGTGTATTAATTGAATATAAACACAGATAACTGCGACCAGTCACATACGAATTATTTATTTAGTTCCATAATCTAGTGTGCTGTACAATACATGCTGAATGTTGCCGGGTTCATGGGTGGATTCGGTGTTTATGGCGAATAGTGCTTGATTTTGTGATGAACAAATGATGAAAATGGAAGCTCTCAGATGGATATTAACCACACACCAGACAATGATGCAAACCAGTACCCGGCAGCATGATAGGAAAATAAATATGTAAATTCTGAACATCCCATCCGAAGATCAGCTTGAAAAGGATCTAAAATTAGTCCACGCAAGAAACTAATATTTTGTAAGAGACTGGTCGCAAAAATCTGTATTTGCCTATAATAAAAGATGTCTCAGTGAGAAAATAAAATCAGTTTTCTATTGGAAATCTCGCCTCACAGCCAAGTTCTAGCAGTTCAGATTGCACCAGACTCTGACGACCTCCTGCATTGTCTTTATAGAGTGATGAAAAACCTACTACTCCGAGACCGTAATTGATAACATTACATTACGTTTTTCATTACACTAATCACCTTGCATGGATCCCATCGAGTGCTTTACTGGGAAATAACTTCACATTATTCAATATTATCGAATTTCAGTGGTAATTTGCACATAAAGCCGTTGTGGTTGATCTGAGGAAAGTACACTACTGGTCATTAAAATTGGTACACCACGAAGATGACGTGCTACGGACGCAAAATTTAACCGACAGGAAGAAGATGCTGTGATTGCAAATGATAAGCTTTTCAGAGCATTCTCACAACGTTGGCCCCGGTGGCGACACCAACAACGTGCTGACAGGAAAGATTCCAAACGATTTCTCATACACAAACAGCAGTTGACCAGCGTTGCCTGGTGAAACATTGTTGTGATGCCTCGTGTAAGGAGGATAAATACGTACCATCACGTTTCCGACTTTGATAAAGGTCGGATTGTAGCCTATCGCGATTGCGGTTTATCGTATCGCGACATTGCTGCTCGCGTTGGTCGAGATCCAATGACTGTTAGCAGAATATGGGATCGGTGGGTTCAGGAGGGTAATACGGAACGCCGTGCTGGATCCCAACGGCCTCGCATCACTAGCAGTCGAGATGACAGGCATCTTATCCGCATTACTGAAACGGATCGTGCAGCCAAGTCTCGATCCCTGAGTCAACAGATGGGGACGTTTGCAAGACAACAACCATCTGCACGAACAGTTCGACGACGTTTCCAGCCACATGGACTATCAGCTCGGAGACCATGGCTGCATTTACCCTTGTTGCTGCATCACAGACAGGAGCACCTGCGATGATGTACTCAACGACGAACCTGCGTGCACGAATGGCAAATGTCATTTTTTCGGATGAATCCAAGTTCTGTTTACAGCATCATGATGGTCGCATCCGTGTTTGGCGACATCGCGGTGAACGCACATTGGAAGCGTGTATTCGTCATCGCCATACTGGCGTATCACCCGGCGTGATGATATGGGGTGCCATTGGTTACACGTTTAAGTAGTTCAAAGCTCTAGGGGACTGATGACGACAGATGTTAAGTTCCATAGTGCTCAGAGCCATTTGACCCGTGGCTCTACCCTTCATTCGATACCTGCGAAACTCCACCTTTCAGCAAAATACTGCACGACCATATGTTGCAGGTCGTGTACGGGCCTTTCTTGATACTGAAAATGTTCGATTCCTGTCCTGGCCAGCACATTCTCCAGATCTCTCACCAATTGAAAACGTCTGGTCAATTGTGGCCGAGCAACTGGCTCGTCACAATACGCTAGTCACTACTCTTGATGAGCTGTGGTATCGTGTTGAAGCTGCATGGGCAACTGCACCTACACACGCCATCCAAGCTCTCTTTGACTCAATGCCCAGGCGTATCAAGGCCGTTATTACGGCCAGAGGTGGTTGTTCTGGGTACAGATTTCTCAGAATCTAGGCACCCAAATTGCGTGAAAATGTAATCACATGTCATTTCTAGTATAATATATTTGTCCATGGCCAGAAGTGTATATAAAAGTGCTTCAGGTACGGAGATAGTCCGGACCGAATGCCAATAATAAACAGAAAGGAGAAAATCGTTTTTCTATACACTTCCAAGTGTGGGTACAGCATCAGGTTGGCGTAAGAATATAGAAAACTATTGTGTATGCGTTCATGGTTCCCTGAGTAATTTTTATGTTACCAGCACTAAACAGTGCATGATGAAGCTTGTATGAGTATAATGAAGAAAATTTGATGAAATAAGTACAATGCACGGAATGTTCTAAATGAGAGAAGGAGAAGGAGGAGGAAGAGCAAACCAGTTATCAAAATGTACCTTCAAGCCGCAGTAAGCAACCCATAAAATTCTGTCGAATTCATACTTTTCCATATTTGCCAGATACCAAATGAGTCTAAAATCAATTAGATGCCTACATGTTTCATTGTCGATTAAGAATAAGCAGAACAATTTTTTTTTCAGAAAGAGGAAACTGTCTAATATAGTTTAGGAATGTGCATTTCATCTTTTTGAATAATTTGCTAACTTTTTTCGTCATAATATAGTAGCTCATGTACGTTTCCATGCTCTGTTGTAGTTATGTATTCCATACTGCAGTTCATCGTCGCAAATTATTTTCCTTAACGAGTCTCTGCTCTTGCCATTATTTTAGTCGAATAAATTTTACAACTATTCCTGTTTTGTAATGCGAAATTACTCGTTCCAATTGAACCGAATACACGTTGTGTATTTCAGAAATTCTGTAGTGTGACAGTAAACCTGTTTACAATAATACGTTTCTACAGCTCTGGGAAACATCTTTGTTACCGCTGTTGCACGTTGGACTCTCTCTGGAATTTAAACATTAGAAACTTCATGGAAAGATAACAGTGGTTTCTGCACAACGTTTAATCATCCTCCCGCTAACTTTCAGCTAGCAAATAGCAAGCTTCCCCTGATAAAATACACCAACAGCTGGAATACACGCTGCAAAACAAGAGTCCAACAACTTACTCACACCTCCCAGCCGTGTTTACTCGCTCCACAGCGCGAGCAGCGAGGCAGTGGGTGTCTGATTGCAGCGCGAAGTAGCCTCGGCTTTTAAGCACTCTATTTCTGAATGTTTCGTCTGTAACGTCAATTCAGTTTATTACCCGTACGAATAACAAAAGGCTCTGTTACCTGAGACGCCGTAGATCCTCTGAGTTAAACGAATAACCACACATCCATCAAGATCCTCGTCGAATTTCTTAAACTGTTACTTGTTATCTTGCTTTACCTTACTATTTCTGTTTTGTAGCTTAAAATAAGATTGGCTAAAAATAAGAATCAGGACGTTCTTACTGATTCCCTGTCGTGGAATTCAACGAGGCTTTCGTTACATGACTTATGTTCATATGTGCGTCATTTAAATGTAGAGTTCAGAATGTTATTTTTCAATTTTTACCCAAAAATGGTTAACTTGTTATCTCACCAGGTGATACATGTAGGGTCAACCAAAATCTGAGCACTCAGATGGACTACGCAGTTCCTTGCGCTGTAACAGAATAAAAGTCGCTAACACTATTCTGTCGTGTACATATTTTCAATAGAAAATAGATGATGTCAGAATAAAGGGAATGTGGCAACCCTGTAATGTCGTGTAGGGCAAGTGTCTTGATTCAGTACTATGAAGCGGCGTTGCGCTTAAAGTGTAGTGCCTACAATTTGGCATTAGAATGCTCGATTTAGAAACCCCAATTCCAGATCGAAGTATAAAATTGCTCATTATTTTATAATTTTTATCTGCCCAGTAGTGCTGTGGCATATTTCATGAAAAGGTATAATCAGTTAAAAATGAGTTACATGTTACTGTATAGAAATGAATGTAAAACTTAACAGTGTGAATATGTTACTGATACACACAGCATTAAGTAAGCGCGGCCAGTTGTAAGATTTTAAATGTACTATCAATGATAGCATGTCTTTCACAAAACAATCATAGTCTTTTGATCAGATGATCAAAATGATCTCTATGCATCTCCAAACCGTTAGCATCTCGCTGGATCTTGCTTCCATGAACGCTTCGCAGCATTGTAGCTTCTGCAGTTACAAAAATAACATGTAAGCGCGCTACCAATTCTTGAACATTCATCGGTAAAGTAGAATAAATCTAACAACCCTGGCAATCACGTGTGAAGTGGGTTGCTAGACCTATTGTTGACGTAACATCAAAAAGAAATGTAATAAATATAAAAGTGGTAAGCATGATAGTTGGTACTAATCGATAGACCCAGCGGCAGAGCGATGTGCTGGAAACTAGGTTCCAGTTTGATTGAACAATGTCGTAAGACAATGTGGATATGTTATTCCATAGTGGCTGGAAAACTACATGGGGTAAATGGAGCGTAGACAGACGAAGAAGGAGAGCGTTGGAGACACTTTTTTTTTACTTTTTTTTATTTAGAGGGAAGAATACCGGGTGATCAAAAAGTCAGTACAAATTTTAAAACTGAATAAATCACGGAATAATGTAGATAGAGAGGTACAAATTGACACACATACTTGGAGTGACATGGGGTTTTATTAGAACCAAAAAAAAAATACAAAAGTTCAAAAAATGTCCAACAGATGGCGCTTCATCTGATTAGTGTAATGAAGTAAGACAAAGCAAAGATGATGTTATTTACAGGAAATGCTCAATATGTCCACCATCATTCCTCAACAATAGCTCTAGTCGAGGAATAATGTTGTGAACAGCACTGTAAAGCATGTCCGGAGTTATGGTGAGGCATTGGCGTCGGATGTTGTCGTTCAGAATCCCTAGGGATGTCGGTCGATCACGATAGACTTGAGACTACAGGTAACCCCAAAGCCAATAATGGCACGGACTGCGGTCTGGGGACCTGGGAGGCCAAGCATGACGAAAGTGGCGGCTGAGCACACGATCATCACCAAACGACGTTCATCTGTCGGACATTTTGTGAACTTTGTTTTTTTTTTGTTCTAATAAAACCTCATGTCATTCCAAGCATGTGTGTCAATTTTTACCTCTCTATCTACATTATTCCGTGGTTTATTAAGTTTTCAAATTTATACTGACTTTTTGATCACCCTGTATAACTGAAGAAAATAGAAGAAAGAGTGACGATGGATCGGAATGGAAGGAGGGGTGTGATACGTGGAAGAGAGCAGAACAAACGTTTGAAGGCAAAATGCGTCCTTAAAAATGGCATGACAAAAACTATTTCACTCACATTTCCGTCTTACTTTCAAATAGTTGCACTTACCTTGTAGAAGACTTGCTGCAATTTCCCTATAACTATTAAGCAACATAAAACTAGGAAACAAAAAATTTATACTTAGACAGTATCGAAAGTTCGAAGTCGAGTATTCTAATGGAGAACTACAGGGGTCGGACGAAAACATGGAATCAGAAAAATCTAAAGACATTATCATGTCTGACCACTCCGTCCTCAGGCTACGAGTGGCCTACCGGGACAATCCGACCGCCGTGTCATCCTCAGTGGAGGATGCGGATAGGAGGGGCGTGGGGTCAGCACACCGCTCTCCCAGTGGTATTCTTGACCGAAGCCGCTACTATTCGGTCGAGTAGCTCCTCAGTTGGCATCACGAGGCTGAGTGCACCCCGAAAAATGACAACTGCGCATGGCGGCCTGGATGGTCACGCATCCAAGTGCCGGCCACGCCCGACAGCGCTGAACTTCGGTGATATCACTTGAACCGGTGTATCCACTGCGGCAAGGCCGTTGCCTATCATGTCTAACAAGGCGCGGGAAACCTATTGCCATTAAAAAGAGCTCACAGTCGTCTCGGAATGGGTAAATACGAGTCCTGTGTGTTTTTCTTATATCATTCCTCCTGCAAAATAGAGACAAGTTCAGGTAAGGATGATGGAGGTAGATAGCGATCACGCGCACTTCTCTGCAAAGTAGACCACAAATGCTCAACAAAATTGAGATCTGGTGACTGGTGGCGAAAGGACATGCAACATTTCACCCTCGTGCTCCAAAAACAGTACTGGACCAGGCGAGCCATGTGAAAAGGAGCCCTGGAACACAGCATCAAATTGAGGCTCAAACATTATAACATGGTATATACGAAGATGGTATCGTTCTTTCTGACATGTCCGAAAGAATAGATACCATCTTCATATATACAGGGTGATCAGAAAATGTCTGAAACGCTTGTAGTGATGTTGTAGGGAAAGTTGTACTGAGACATAAATGTTAACGTGATGACTGGGTGTTGTGTGATGTCCTTAGGTTAGTTAGGTTTAAGTACTAAGTTCTAGGGGACTGATGACCATAGATGTTAAGTCCCATAGTGCTCAGAGCCATTTGAACCATAAATGTTAAGAAAAAAATTCCATACATTGCGCCGTTTCCGAGTTATTTAGCATTGAAGTTAGCCAATCAGATCGTCGCGCGCGTAAATTCAAGTTTCAGCTAACGAGACAAAGCACTCGTTGGCCAACACCACCCCTGGCAGGCCGCTTGAATGTGAGCGCGCGACGCCCCGACTGGCTAAATTCTATGCTAAATAACTCGGAAACCGTGCAACGTATCGAATTTGTTTCTTAACATTTATGTCTCAGTACAACCTGTCCTGTAACATACCTACAAGCATTCCACACATTTTCTGACCACCCTGTATATAGTTAAGGCTCACCAGGCATTTGACCATCTTCTTCTGTGCGGATGCGCATACAGTGCCCAAACTCTTACGGGAAACGGCAGTATAAAGCCGCGAGTAATGAGTATAATGGGCAGGTGCACTATGAATATAGTGCGGGAGGCGTGCAAGAGATACGTCTCTGGAGTCGCACTATCGTCTGTGTCCTCGCTGGCTCAGATGGATAGAGCGTCTGCCATGTTAGCAGGAGATCGCGGGTTCGAGTCCCGACCGGGGTACAAATTTTGAACTGTCCCCATTGACTTATACCAACGCTTGGATGCAGCTAAGGGTATACATTTAATTGTAATTATAACATGAGATGGATTTGATCAGCCAAAATGGTGACATAATCGTTGGCTGTCATGGCACCTTCCAGAGTAACCATGGTGCCATGGGATACCACGATATAGCTGCCCAAATCATCAGCGAACCCCGCCTTGTTTCGCTCTGGGGACGTAAACTTGGCCACAAGTTGCATTGCTCCTTAGTCCAGGTTTTCCTGCTATGGGCATCTGAGTGATTTCGGAATTCCAACTCGCTCTGCAAGTCCTTGCCTATGGAATGCCCAGATTCAGAAGGATGTAGGTTGCAGTAGGTACTGGGAGATGAGGAAGCTTGGTTCAAATGGCTCTGAGCACTATGGGACTTCACATCTGAGGTCATCAGTCCCCTAGAACTTAGAACTACTTAAACCTAACTAACCTAAGGACATCACACACATCCATGCCCGAGGCAGGATTCGAACCTGCGACCGTAGCAGAACGTGGTTCTGGACTGAAGTGCCTAGAACCGCTCGGTCACAGCGGCTGCTGGTGCTCACAGATTTCGTCAATGCGAAATTCAGTTCTGCAGTTCACAGTCCTCCTCAATACTGCACAAATACCGTTCGTGATCAAATACAACAACGTAGCCTGCAGGCATGGCTAGCATCTTCAATTATGTTCAGGCGTGCTCTTCTCGCAGTGTTTCCGTTTTTTTGTTTTTTTTCGTGCATTCCCTGTATATATTACTGCACAATCTAGGCAACACAGTTACGGTGCATTGAGTCAAGACACAATATATCAAATAGCCTTTCTTTGCCGTCTATTTTCTACAAAAAATATGCACGAGAGGAAATTTTGTTACAGAAATTTTTGTACTCTTAGTGTGCAAGGAATATCGCTATGGTATCCGGGCGAGTGAGCCTTGGTTCACCTTTAGATATCCGTTCTCAGCTCTGGAACGAAGTAACAATTTTATCAACATTGGCGGACTAACTGGCTGTCACCAAGGAAGTTTCAAGTTGTCACTGTTGCATGTTCTGGTACATTGCTCTCAGAACAGTGATGTACACAGATTGGTTAACACAGTAGCTGTGTTCTTCGCACATGGCTCGAAATTACTGAAATACTTCGTTGCTTTGTCGAGATTCCTAACTACAGAAAGAATATAGTTTGCACCATTAACACAATTTTTAACTTCCATCTCTAATTCGTTAATCGTGCAGATAAGTGTAACTCGAGCCTATTCGATTCTGGTCTAGTTATTATACTCAGGCAAACATGCTTTCGCAAATAGGATGTGTTGTGTCTAGACAAGACAGCCTAGACACAATGAGAGGAAGCCGAAAGGCACGCGCTAAGCTAAAGCAGGATGGCGTGAGGTCTGAAACAGGATACGTAATGAATGCTATAAAGAAAAGTACGTAGCTTCTGGAATACTTAACTTTAATCCATCCTTTTGGTACATCTGGAGACTGTGGCGATACAAGTGAGACTCTTTAGATACATGCAATGTTACTAATGGCGCCTTGCTAGGTCGTAGCCATTGACTTAGCTGAAGGCTATTCCAACTATCGGCTCGGCAAAGGAGCGAGGCTTCGTCAGTATAGTCGCTAGCTACGTCGTCCGTACAACTGGGGCGAGTGCTAGTCCGTATCTCGAGACCTGCCTTGTGGTGGCGCTCGGTCTGCGAACACACAGTGGCGACACACGGGTCCGACATGTGCTAATGGACCGCGGCCGATTTAAAACTACCACCTAGCAAGTGTGGGGTCTGGCGGTGACACCACAGGATGCAATATGACAATTAATTTTTCGACGTTATTTACGAAATGTGTTAATCAAGAAGTGAAACACAAGTTGTGTTCCACAACTGGAACAATTAATCCGTGAGTTTGAAATAGCATTAATGTGAAATATGGACTTAATATGATGTAATTAGCGTCCTCGTTTCATTAAATTCTTTTTATGCCTAC
The DNA here is from genome assembly GCF_021461395.2 of Schistocerca americana. NCBI lineage: Eukaryota > Metazoa > Arthropoda > Insecta > Orthoptera > Acrididae > Schistocerca > Schistocerca americana. The sequence continues at coordinate 579,347,431 of NC_060123.1, read as the reverse complement.
CTCATTATGTTCCTTTTTGTATATAAAATACTTTCATTACTCTCTTCCACACTCATATCTCTACCACTTCTAATGTGTTTCTTCCCTTCCCAAAAGTGTACAATTCAATATAAAGACTCGGAACTCCCCTAATAAACAACTTCTCAGTTTTTTCCATGTTTTTGTGCTAACATTGATGCTCTTTGATAGGCAACATTTTTTTCAGAAAGCTGGCTTGGCCTCTGGGGTTCATTGTTCGGTTAGCCAAACAACGATATTCCTTGCCGTCTTTCAGTTCTTTGCCCCTGTCTAGAAAAGGCTTTGAATTGTTTCCTTGGTTTCTTCTATAGATAGTTTTTCTTGAATTTGGTTGGTTGGAGCAGGGTTTCCCAAACTGTGTTCCACGGAACACAGGTGTCCGTAGGAAATGTATAAGCGCTTCACGAAAGACTATCATTAACATGACGTTTTATTTTTCGATTTCATGTCTCATTTAAAAATAAATAGTTCGAACTCTGTTGTGATAGTTATGATTTAAAATAGAAGTAATCACTAAATAAAATATGTCTTTCTTGTTTTGTAAAATAATATTAATTCTATTAACCTTCAAAACAAACAAGGTGTTCCATCAAAGTACCAGGATTCCGAAAGCGTTCCGTCAGAGACGCTTAGGAACCCATGGTCTAGAGTATCCCTCAAATCGTGTAAAACAGCAAACAACGTGTGATATACATCGAAGAGCCAAAGAAAATGTTGCACCTGCCTCATATCGTGTAGGGTCACGGCAGGCACGCACAAGTGCCGCAACACGACGTGGCATGAACTCGACTAATGTCTGAAGTAGTGCTGGAGGGAACTGAGTCCTGCAGGGCTGTCCTTAAATCCGTAAGAGTACGAGGGAGTGGCGTTCCCTTCTCAACAGCACGTTGGAGGACATCCCAGGTATGCTGAATAACGTTCCCCTTCTGGAGAGTTTGGTGGCCAGCGGAAGTGTTTAAACTCAGGAGAGTGTTCCTGGACCACTCTTAGCAATTCCTGACGTATAGGGTGTCGCATTGTCCTGCTGGAATTGCCCAACTCCGACGGAAGGCACAGTGGATATGAATGGATGCAGGTGATCAGACAGGATGCTGTAGTACGTGTCACCTATCAGAGTTGTATCTAGAGGCGTCAGGGGTGTCATGTAACTCCAACTGCACACACCCAACAAACGTTCAGAGCGTCCACCAGCTTCAACAATCCCCTGCTGACTTGCAGGGTCCAAGGATTCATGGAGTTGTCTCCATACCCTTACAGTCCCCTGCTGACATGCAGGGTCCAAGGATTCATGAGGCCGACTCCATACCCGTACACATCCATCCCCTCGGTACAATTTGAAACGAGTATCGTCCGACCAGGAATCATGTTTCCAGTCATCAACAGCTCAATGGCGGGGTTGACGGGCCCAGTCGAGGGGTAAAGTTTTGAGTCGTGTAGTCATCAAGTGTACACGAGTGGGTACTCACTTCCGAAAGCCCATATCGATGATGTTTCGTTGAATGATTCGCACGCCGACAGTTGTTGAAGGCCCAGCATTGAAATCTCCAGCAGTTTGCGGAAGGGTTGTGCTTCTGTCACGTTGAAAGATTCTCTTCAGGATCCTTTTCCGGCCGCAGCGATGTCGGACATTTGATGTTTTACCGGATTTCTGATATTCACGGTACCCACATTCGTGAAATGGTCGTACGGGAAAATCCCCACTTTATCGCTACCTCAGCGCCGTATTCAGTCTGTTTACATATCTCTTGTATTTGAGCCGGCCGTGGTGGCCGAGCGGTTCTGGGCGCTTCAGTGTGGAGCCGCGCGACCGCTACGGTCGCAGGTTCGAATCCTGCCTCGGGCATGGATGTGTGTGATGTCCATAGGTTAGTTAGGTTTAAGTAGTTCTAAGTTCTAGGAGACTGATGACCTCAAATGTTACGTCCCATAGTGCTCAGAGCCACTTGAAACCATCTTGTATTTGAATACGATGCCTATATCAGTTTCCTTGGCGCTTCGGTGTAATAGTGTATGTATGCACCGTAAAGAACATCTGAAAGACATGCCGATAACGCACTGACCTGTGTAGGTCGAATGAAAAGCAGAAAGGTAGAACAAACAAAACGAAGGTAAGGATAGGATCAACTATTACGGCAGTCACATAGTACAACGAATTTCATATAGCAAACGGGAAATAGTCTGCTCTATGAGACAGAGAGTTTTACAGTGCGCTGTATCTAGTATAAAATGAAAGTAAAAAATTTGACGTTTGTTTCGGCAAAAATTATAAAACAGAAATTGAAACTTCATCATGTAACGAGGGTAACAAGGTGTCAAGAGGCGTTCCGCGGAATGGTAGTAATTACGGGTAAACGTCTGGCTTCCAGAATGCGTTGGCGTGTGGCGTGCAGACGGCTCGCACGGCGTATTCATTTGCTCTCTCGGCTGGCTGCGCCGTTGCGTATTGCCTCTCACGGGAGCAGACAACGGCGTTTGGCGTTTAATATCTCCGCTGCAGACATCACCGCAGCGCCCCACACGAGCGCTCCGCAAATACGCAACGCGCAGCGTCGCGAATTATTATTTTCCAATCTACAACATCAGCAGCTGCTGCTGCTGTGTGAGTGAAAGGGGACTGGCGGGAGAGAAGGTCTGTGGGTGGCGGATGTAGATTGTATCTCCATCACTAGTGCTTTGTTCGTTCCGGAAGAACCATTCAGCCCTGAAAGGTTCCAAACTGTAACAGTGAGTAGTGTGGTGAAATAAAAGTCTGAAAAGTGGTTCATCTCTGCAATCAGCTAATACGTCTCTGTGGCGGAGTTACTGCGCTATATAGCCCCATTATTAATAATCTAAATGTACTCTTCATTAGTCAAGAAATACCATCAGAGCAATTGCTCTGCGCATTATTTGTAGTGTTTACAATATTCGGCCGGCCGGAATGACCGAGCGGTTCTAGGCGCTACAGTCTGGAACCGCGCGACCGCTTCGATCGCAGGTTCGTATCCTGCCTCGGGCATGGATGTGTGAGATGTCCTTAGGTTATTTAGGTTTAAGTAGTTCTAAGTTCTAGGGGACTGATGACGTTGGAAGTTAAGTCCCATAGTGCTCAGAGCCATTTGAACCATTTTTACAATACTCGTGGTAATCACGTATGTTCCGCTGAGCGACGCCAGGCAAGTATGAATACGTGCCATTATTTTGTATTACAAATTTTAAATGAACTGTTGTGTTAAAACGGTATATTTTTTATTTGTTTCATGTTTTACGAACGAATCCATAAAAGGTGTCCCACTGTTGCGCTCATGAAACAGCAGTGATATACCGAGCGCTATTGGAGTCCAACTGACGGCCAGCGGTCGGCAGCCGACTTGGAAGACATTGCCGAGACCTATACAGGGTTATTACAAATGATTGAAGCGATTTCACAGCTCTACAATAACTTTATTGTTTGAGATATTTTCACAATGCTTTGCACACACATACAAAAACTCAAAAAGTTTTTTTAGGCATTCACAAATGTTCGATATGTGCCCCTTTAGTGATTCGGCAGACATCAAGCCGATAATCAAGTTCCTCCCACACTCGGCGCAGCATGTCCCCATCAATGAGTTCGAAAACATCATTGATGCGAGCTCGCAGTTCTGGCACGTTTCTTGGTAGAGGAGGTTTAAACACTGAATCTTTCACATAACCCCACAGAAAGAAATCGCATGGGGTTAAGTCGGGAGAGCGTGGAGGCGATGACATGAATGGCTGATCATGATCTCCACCACGACCGATCCATCGGTTTTCCAATCTCCTGTTTAAGAAATGCCGAACATCATGATGGAAGTGCGGTGGAGCACCATCCTGTTGAAAGATGAAGTCGGCGCTGTCGGTCTCCAGTTGTGGCATGAGCCAATTTTCCAGCATGTCCAGATACACGTGACCTGTAACGTTTTTTTCGCAGAAGAAAAAGGGGCCGTAAACTTTAAACCGTGAGATTGCACAAAACACGTTAACTTTTGGTGAATTGCGAATTTGCTTCACGAATGCGTGAGGATTCTCTACCGCCCAGATTCGCACATTGTGTCTGTTCACTTCACCATTAAGAAAAAATGTTGCCTCATCACTGAAAACAAGTTTCGCACTGAACGCATCCTCTTCCATGAGCTGTAGCAACCGCGCCGAAAATTCAAAGCGTTTGACTTTGTCATCGGGTGTCAGGGCTTGTAGCAATTGTAAACGGTAAGGCTTCTGCTTTAGCCTTTTCCGTAAGATTTTCCAAACCGTCGGCTGTGGTACGTTTAGCTCCCTGCTTGCTTTATTCGTCGACTTCCGCGGGCTGCGCGTGAAACTTGCCCGCACGCGTTCAACCGTTTCTTAGCTCACTGCAGGCCGACCCGTTGATTTCCCCTTAGTGAGGCATCGAGAAGCTTTAAACTGCGCATACCATCGCCGAATGGAGTTAGCAGTTGGTGGATGTTTGTTGAACTTCGTCCTCAAGTGTCGTTGCACTGTTATGACTGACTGATGTGAGTGCATTTCAAGCACGACATACGCTTTCTCGGCTCCTGTCGCCATTTTGTCTCACTGCGCTCTCGAGCGCTATGGCGGCAGAAACCTGAAGTGCGGCTTCAGCCGAACAAAACTTTATGAGTTTTTCTACGTATCTGTAGTGTGTCGTGACCATATGTCAATGAATGGAGCTACAGTGAATTTATGAAATCGCTTCAATCATTTGTAATAGCCCTGTATATTGGATATTAAAATGTCTGCTAATAAAATAATACGATGAATTTGTACTCCCTAATGTATCTGAAACCAAGCTGTGAAGATTAAAATTTGTGTTCTGTCAACTATACAGGGTGTTTATAAATGAATATCGGCGTTTTAACGCTTTATAATAACTATTACAGCAAACCTACAGTTATAAATGGTATGTCAAATGGAAGAGCAATTCAAACAGTTGTGTTTGGCACCAGTGTGCATGCGCAGCGCGCAATGTTTCCGCCGCAATCCGCTAGACAGTGGTAGTAGCGAAGGTGGCAACTAGTGAACGAAAAGTGTTTTGTGTTTTGCAGTTTGCAAAGACCGAATCTGTAGTTACTGTGCAACGTGTGTTCCGGCTGAAGTTCAGTTGTGATCTTCCAAGTGATAATAACATTCGTAGATGGTATCACCAATTCGAAAATATCGGCTGCCTTTGTAAAGGAAAGAGCACAGGACGACCAAGAGTTAGTGAAGAGACTGTTGAGCGTGTGAGACAGTCGTTCACTCGTAGCCCAAAGAAATTAGTCCGGAAGGCTAGACGTGAATTACAACTTCCCGTGTCGACTGTTCGGAAAGTTTTAAGAAAACGCGTCCAACTATTTCCTTACCGTTTACAGTTATTACAGGCTCTAAAGCCGGCATACCATGGATGAAGTGCCAGCTTCGCAAACGAAATGTTGTTTCATGACGATGAAGATTTTCTGGATCATGTAGTCATCAGTCATGAATCGACCTTTCACCTTAGTGGACATGTTAACACTCACAATGTGCGTATCTAGGGCTCAGAAAATCCTCACGAGGTGGTACAAATGAAACGAGATTCCTCAAAAGTGACTGTTTTTTGGGCCTTTCTTGTTTGGTGAACGTACTGTAAGTAGCACTTCTTACCTTGATACACTAGAGCAGTGGCTCTTCCCTCAGTTGGAAGAAGATGAGCCAGAGAACTTCATTTTCCAACAGGATGTTGCACCACCTCACTGACATACTGAAGTATGCGATTGGTTGAACTTCATCTACATCTACATCCATACTCCGCAAGCCACCTGACGGTGTGTGGCGGAGGATACCTTGAGTACCTCTATCGGTTCTCCCTTCTATTCCAGTCTCGTACTGTTCGTGGAAAGAAGGATTGTCGCTATTCTTCTGTGTGGGCTCTGATCTCTCTAATTTTATCCTCATGGTCTCTTTGCGAGATATACATAGGAGGGAGCAATATACTGCTTGACTCATCGGTGAAAGTATGTTCTCGAAACTGCCGAGCAGTATTCAAGCAGTGGCCGAACAAGCGTACTGTAACCTACTTCCTTTGTTTTCGGATTGCATTTCCTTAGGATTCTTCCAATGAATCTCAGTCTGGCATCTGCTTTACCGACGATCAACTTTATATGATCATTCCATTTTAAATCACTCCTAATGCATACTCCCAGATAATTTATGGAATTAACTGCTTCCAGTTGCTGACCTGCTATTTTGTAGCTAAATGATAAGGGACCTATCTTTCTATGTATTCGCAGCACATTACACTTGTCTACATTGAGATTCAATTGCCATTCCGTGCACCATGCGTCAATTCGCTGCAGATCCTCCTACATTTCAGTACAATTTTCCATTGTTACAACCTCTCGATACACCACAGCATCATCTGCAAAAAGCCTCAGTGAACTTCCGATGTCATCCACAAGGTCATTTATGTATATTGTGAATAGCAACGGTCCTATGACACTCCCCTGCGGCACACCTGAAATCACTCTCACTTCGGAAGTCTTCTCCATTGAGAATGACATGCTGCGTTCTGTTATCTAGGATCTCTTCAATCCAATCACACAATTGGTCTGATAGTCCATATGCTCTTACTTTGTTCATTAAACGACTGTGGGGAACTGTATCGAACGCCTCGCGGAAGTCAAGAAACACGGCATCTACATGGGAACCCGTGTCTATGGCCCTCTGAGTCTCGTGGAAGAATAGCGCGAGCTGGGTTTCACACGACCGTCTTTCTCTAAACCCATGCTGATTCCTACAGAGTAGATTACTAGTCTCCAGAAAAGTCATTATACTCGAACATAATACGTGTTCCAAAATTCTACAACTGATCGACGTTAGAGATATAGGTCTATAGTTCTGCACATCTGTTCGACGTCCCTTCTTGAAAACGGGGATGACCTGTGCCCTTTTCCAATCCTTTGGAACGCTACGCTCTTCTAGAGACCTACGGTACACCGCTGCAAGAAGGGGGGCAAGTTCCTTCGCGTACTCTGTGTAAAATCGAACTGGTATCCCATGATGTCCAGCGGCCTTTCCTCTTTTGAGCGATTTTAATTGTTTCTCTAACCCTCTGTCGTCTATTTCTATATCTACCATTTTGTCATCTGTGCGACAATCTAGAGAAGGAACTACAGTGCAGTCTTCCTCTATGAAACAGCTTTAGAAAAAGACATTTAGTATTTCGGCCTTTAGTCTGTCATCCTCTGTTTCAGTACCATTTTGGTCACAGAGTGTCTGGACAATTTGTTTTGATCCACCTACCGCTTTGACATAAGACCAAAATTCCTTAGGATTTTCTCCCAGGTCAGTACATAGAACTTTACTTTCGAATTCATTGAACGCCTCTCGCATAGCCCTCCTCACACTACATTTCGCTTCCCATAATTTTGGTTTGTCTGCAAGGCTTTGGCTATGTTTATGTTTGCTGTGAAGTTCCCTTTGCTTCCGCAGCAGTTTTATAACTCGGTTATTGTACCACGGTGGCTCTTTTCCACCTCATACGATCTTGCTTGGCACATACTCATCTAACGCATATTGTACGATGGTTTTAAACTTTGTTCACTGATCCTCAACACTATCTGTACTTGAGACAAAACTTTTGTGTTGAGCCGTCAGGTACCTTGTAATCTGGTTTTTGTCACTTTTGCTAAACAGAATAACCTTCCTACCTTTTTTAAGATTTCTATTTACGGCTGAAATCATCGATGCAGTAACCGCTTTATGATCGCTGATTCCCTGTTCTGCGTTAACTGTGTAAGGTGTCAGGCAAATCGAACACCTTCAATGAAAACCCTGACATGATAAGCAAATCCAGTAGTATGTCACATAGCTCCGAATAAATCGTGACATTAAATTAACCAAAGTAATACGAGTAACGAGTGAGCATATGGAATACCACAGACTAACACAAGAATGCCTAAATGCATGTCATACCTTGCCACCGTGAGACAGACGCAGTTCCAAGGGGAGAAACGAGAACAGAAGCCGAGAGCAGAACCGTGTTAAGCTGGAAGGCCCTACGATAAGGGACGGAAACCCACGTCGCCAGCTAACCGCTATGACCACCCCAGCTGCAAGTTTTAGCGTGAGACTTTTTGCGTCTCTGTAACGTCAGGACCACCCCCCAGCCCATGTTAAAAGCTAGAGCCCTCCAGAAGAACAGTATAGATCTTACGATAACACAAAAAGGCCCACACCCCAGCCGCAAGTTTTAGCGCGAGACTTTTTCGCGCCTCTGTTATATTGCAAACTTTAAAAACATTGCCCCACCACGAAAAGTATAACGTTTCTCATTGGATGGACAGAATTTTTGTGGGAGGAGCTTAAGGTTAACATTGAGACCCTGATTGGTCAGATGAAAACACAGCCAGATAGTTTTTTTAAACCAACTTCGGTAAATTGTATCAAGGAGAAGTTAGGAGAGGGCTGCTTCCGAGACGGCGAGGTGAGCGGAGCTGTGCTGCCCGCCGCCCCCTGACGAACACCGACAAGGTAATGAACGCACGCGATGCCACATAACAGCGCATAAAGCTTCACTCAGAACTGCAGAAGTCTCATCTGTTACACCCCTTTTTGCGTAATACTAGTGTCGGTCGTCAATTAAAGCTCATGGTGTTCACATTTGCCACTTGAAGTAAAAATCTGAAACGCGATGATTTTTCTGTTATATAGTTATTGAGAAGCCACATCAGCCACTGTAGTTTACAACAAGTTAGATAAGTACTTAAAGATAATTGAGGCTCACTGTAGACCATTTTGATAGTTTTCTCTTTTGTGAAACTTAATTTAAACCTAGATTATAGATGTGATGTGGCATAGGTCATCCTTCGATCCATTGTAGAACTTGGAAACCCATTCAGGGAATATTCGTTCACATTTTTGTTGAACGCAGTTGGTTTTTACCATCCTGTATTAAAACATTACCTTTTACCAATAGTGCAATTTATAAACGATGTTTTGTGAGTAGAATAAAATTTACAATGGTAAACGTAATTGCTTTTTCGACGTTATTTTACCAGCTAATTAAAAATAGGAAAGCCTTGAACCCCTTCCACTAAATTTAGTTAGTATTAAGATTCTTTTGCCGGGAGTGAAGTGGAGCTGACGCTGAAATCATGAAGTATTTGGTTGTATCGTCGCTAGTATCACTGAACTCTTCTGAATTCTACATGTCATGTGTGGTCTGGCGTCTCCTTACCAGCAACAGGTCCCAGGTTCAAACTAGTCAATTCCCTAAAAAACACGCTCAGAGTGTCGTTGCGCGAAAGTGGTAGGGAGACATGATATAGAACAAACAGACGCCACGCAGAATGTTAGAACTGTTTAATATTGTTCGGGTCTGTTTGTCTCCAGAAGGTCTAATACGTTATAGCCACGAGTCGGTTCACTGTTTAACTGCTCAAGGTAGTTTTCAGATAAAGCACTTAAAAAAATATCACTGGATTCTTTGTCCCTGGCAGCCGTTATTGACGTCTATATCCGACAAATTAAAATCTCCACCCAGAACTATAACATGGTGGGGAAATCTACTCGAAATATTTTCCAAATTACCCTTCAGGTGCTCAGCCACAACAGCTGTTGAGCCAGGGGGCCTATAGAGACATCCAATTACCATGTCTGAGCCTGCTTTAACCGTTACCTTCACCCAAATTATTTCACATTTCGAATCTCCGTCAATTTCCTTCGATACTACTGCACTTCTTATCGCTATAAACACGCCTCCCCCTTCACTGTCCAGTTTGTCTCTGCGGTATACATTCCAATCTGAGTGTAGGATTTCATTACTGTTTACGTCAGGTTTCAGCCAACTTTCTGTCCCTAGTACTATATAGGCATTGTGACCGTTAATAATAAAAGGCTGATTTATTACTCAAGTCTTACGCATTTTCTTAGAGCTGAGAAGAAGTCTAGGAGAGTTTTAAATGAATGATAAGGACGTTGAAAGTTATAGCACATCGCTTATGATTGGCAGTGATAGTAATATCTTCGATAGTGGATACTGAATGAACTTGGATTATTAATTGACGCATCAGTGTTTATAAGTGCATCGGACTTTCAGTGAAATATAGAGAACTGTCCAACCAAATTAATAGTCATTTGCTAAACTGAGGTGGCGAAGTCATGAAATAACGATGTACCCTTATACAGAAGGCGTTAGTATCGCGTACACAAGGTATGAAAGGACAGTGCACTGTGGAGGGGTACAGTACCGCCCGATATTGAAAATAGGTACAACATACTTCATTATTTTTGTCAGAACAACACATCTTTTTCTAATAATAACTCAATTTCAATTAATACAGCGAGGCTCGATACCAGTGTGGGAAAGAATGACAATTTATTTATTTAATTGATCACATGTGCACTCCCACAAAATAAATCGCTACATCCAGTTTGGTGAGATCTGTGAAATGATTGAATGTATGGTCGTCTGCTAACTGCAGATAGTGAATGTGAATATATTATCATGTTTCAGACGATCCTTTGGCCTCCTTTGGTGGGACCAAAGAGATGAAATGTACCTGAGCTTTGAGCGCCTGAATTGTGGCTGAGCAATACAGTAGCAAGGTGCTCCCCCACTTCGGCAGAGGTGCGAGAGGACCTGAAGAACGGCCATGTTTCGGCACTCTGCCGCTGGATCTTGTGCTGTTAAGACCTGTCTTAGGTGTGCTCCGTAAAGACAAAAGAGTGGAGACATGGTATGCATGTGGAATACTTTGAAATAATAATTTCTCTATTTCAGGAACTTTTGTGGGGAGAATTAAATGTCAGCCAGGTAATATTAATGGGATCGTAGTAATCTTCGGAAGTGACCAACGGTCATAATGAATCCACGTGTAGCAATAAGTTGAAATACTTCCGTGTGCTTAAGTTAAGCTGAATTACTAGCGTGTGTGCTATAAGTTGAAATATTTAAGAAATGGCGTGTGCAGGACTTTAAATTTGAGATGAGTACATCCACGTGGTGAGCACTGTGTGAGTCTCAATCTGTGTATGAGACAAAGGATAAAGAGAAGTACTCGTCCATGGTATCAGTTGAGGACTCACGTGTGTGATGAATATGCTCTTAATATTACTTTGCATGTTATGTTTCCGTGTGACGCTTGATTCAAACTATAATACTCTGAGAGAAAAGCAAGGTGAGTCAGCCGTCTATCCAGCAACGCCACTTGCCTTGCATTGCACAGGAAGACGTGCATATATCTCCAGAGTTCATAGTAGGAGAGAAGAATTACGAAGTGGGGCAGTGTCATGTGAAACTGGGATAAATACTAATTGAAGTGGGAAAGCTGAAAGTGATAGTGTTGTGACTATTTATTGTGTTGTATTCCATGTTGTAGTGTGGTGTATGTCATGTAATTTAAGTATGTGTGGTTTGCATGGGAGAGTAGCAAGGTAGTTTCAGAGGTGGTGAGTTATGTGTGTTCCTTTTGTACCGCTCGGTCTGAAAGAAAGTTTCGTGATGATGGTTGTGAGAGTCGAAGTGTGAGATATAGCAAAAGATCCACCATCCTATCCAGAAAGTGCCCGGTAGCGTCAAATAATTACGAGACCATAAGATAGAGGATCACCAATGTAAAGCCATGCCCACTGGGCGGAATTTCTCATGTGTTATTGTTGTACGTTATAGAATTTGTGTGCTTAGGTTATAGCATTTATCGGAATAAATAAGATAGTGAAAAGAAAAAGATTGGTGGCCTTTTCCTTCGAATTGTATGTTGTCATGATATCCAGAATTTATAATGTGTGCGGCACTCATATTCAGAGCGATGGCCACGTGTTGATAAAAGCCGTTAAATAAAAAAAAAAAGAAAATGTGGTATTGCCAGTGCGTAGTGAACAGTCAGAGTTCTGTAAATTACTGATAGTCAGATGTGCGTTTCCGTTGCGTATTATTCATATAGGAGGATAATTTGTAACTTAATTGTGAGTACGAGAGTTCATGTTACTCGACAAATAAGAATGAATCCACTCGCTTGGCAGACCACTCATCTTGCAGGCCTGATTGCTTGATGCCACAGTATGAGCAAGGCATGTGGGTGCCTCTCAACTGGAAGACTGATACATGTGAAAAGATGTCCGACGTCATTATGACCGCATGACGGAAATTAATAGACTCTGGACGCGGAACTCTAGTTGGAGCTAGATGCATGGGACATTCCGCCTCGTAAATCTTTGGAAATTCAATATTTCGCAATCAACAGTGTCAAGAGTGTGCCGAGAATACTAAATCTCAGACATTACCTCTCACGGCGGACAACGCAGTGGCTTATGGTCTTCACTTAACGACCAAGAGCAGCGGTGTTTGCGTAAATTTGTCAGTTCTAACAGACAAACAACACTGCAAGAAATAACCGCAGAAGTCAATGTGGAACGTACGGCGAACGTGTCCGTTAGGACAACGTGGTGAAATTTGGCGTTAATGGGGTATGGCAGCAGACGACCAACGTGAGTGCCTTTGCTAACAGCGCGACATCGCCTACAGCGCCTCTCCTGCCTTAGGATCCATATCGGTTGGATACTAGACGACTGGAAAACCGTGACCTGGTCAGATGAGTCCCGATTTCAGTTGGTCCGGGAGTGGCGCAGACCCACGAAGTCATGGACCCATGTTGTCAACAAAACACTGTGCAAGTCGGTGGTGGCAGCTAATAGTGTGTGTGCCGCATTTACATGGAATGGACTGGGCTCTCTGGTGCCAATGACCATCATTTACTGGAAATGATTATATTCAGATACTGAGAGATCATTTGCAGCCATTCCCAAACAGCGATGGAATTTTCATGAATGACACTGCGCCATGTCGCCGGGCCGCAATTGTTTTCGATTTGTTTGAAGAACATTTTGGACAAATGGAGCGTATGGTTAGGCAACCCACACCCCCGACCTAAATCTCACCTAACATTAATAGGATATAAACGGGAGATCAGTATATGCCTAAAACGCCACACCAGCAACACTTTCGAAATTGTGGACGGCTATGGAGGTACCAATGTTCAGTATATTTGCAGGGGACTCCCAACTAGTTGTTGAGTCCTGTCACGTGGAGCTACTGCATTACATCGGACAAAAGAAAGTAAGATACGATATTAGGAGGTATCCTATGACTTTTTACATCTCATTATATTTCAAGGGCAACATTGAGAATTATTACGAAAAGTATATAATTCAGTTCACGTGAATTTTGGAACAAGCGATCAAGACTCTAACAATTAACGGCATTTAACTTGTATAAGCATTTACAGAATCTAACTGCGAATGCTACGGGTTTATTGTAGTCAGTTTCATCTCTCGGTGACAAATTCTGAAGTGAAACTTGTATACACACATTTACGATTATTATCACTGATTGTGATTCATGCTTGGTTTGAACACTGATCTTTTACTTAAGTGACGGATTTTGTAGTGTGAAAGTTAATGGAGACATGGAGACAATTATTTAAGCGCTTCTGTTGTCTGAAAAAGCTTTTAAGAAGAAATTATGATTCTAAATGTGCATGAAAGGTGACATTTCAGCCAGAGACTAAAGAACTGTTTGAACATTGAATTATGGAGGCTTCGTTTGTTTCACAAAATCACAAAAATTTTAATTATGAACGGAATTCAAATTTATGCGTTCTAAATACTCTTGGTTCTGTTTCTCCTTAGGATCTACTGCTGAAGAGCTCGACTTAATAGAAGGAGAATTAATTTCATGAAGATTAATACTGGTTCGTTTTATTTGCGGTTGGACTACGATTTCACACCTGCGGCGTGGCGATACACGATCGCAACGCCAACTATATAAGAAATAAAAGATCCCTATACATTAACTAATGCGTCGTAGGAAGCCCGTAGTTGACATCGGGAGCAAGTCGGAACAGCACGTGTTGTGACTTCCGCCGCTAACAGTAACACTATTGCAGACCGCCACGTTTTGAAACATGTTAAGAAACGCTTCACAATAAGTCATACCATAAACCATTGCCTAAAAGGGAAGCTTAATGCAGGAAGAAGAAAATGAAAAGGGGAAAGGTGTGCAATAGCTGTAAGTTACCATCACCATTTCTCCAATAACAAGGAATTGCATTCCAGCGAATAGATTCGTGATTCAAAACTAATAAAATCCAGTGTGAGAATACGGGTATTTCTGTCGTAAGGCACAGCAGTCTGTGACCGACAACATTCTTTTCTAATCTTTGTTTATTCACTGTCGCAAGTCACGTGAAACGTCAAGAAATATTGCCGATTATGGCTTTCAATGGTCGTTTTCAGGTCATAAGGAAAATATTTCGACTCCCACTCACCAGGCCATTCTCCTACTGATTTACATGTGTTCGAACTTGTCTTAACTACATGAAGCTGTGTGTCGTTCTGTTTTAACGTCACCCTACTGTCTTAAGAAACCTGATGAAAGCTGCTAAAGGACTTTTAAAACTCAGAACTATATTTTCAATATTAAAAGGACGTTGAAAATATGCAATACCTGTTGATGGATATGGCGATGTTCTTGGTTTGATACTTGTTAGTCACATGCTACAGAGATCGTATTCACGCTAAACGATAAGTATAAAAATATTCCATAGGGTCCTACATGTCATTTAAGATTTGAAATTAATTACTCTTTCTGTTCAAGAACTCCTCTAAGATATGGAATGAGACAATAAGGAGAAACGATTTCAGTCTATTTAAGCAACTTGCGGGACTGGAGCTGTGTGATGTCTTCGAGAACCAGAGATTTTGGGACAGGTAAATTGTAATCACTATTGATAACTTACGACGTTCGTCATCGTCTGTCGTGTGGCAGCGCTAATCTTAACTGTGTGTGTGCGCGAGCGCGCGCCCTTGTGTGTGTGCGTGTGTGTTGTATTTCGGCATATTCCCCGCATATCCTTGTGCAGCGCTCTTTCGTCGCTATTGTGCTTCGAAACTGACAGGGTGTGCAGTTGTCAACTGAGTTCCCATAAATTGTCTGGACATTTTATACGCCGGGGAAAATTCAAGTTCCACAGCTTTAATCTACACTTGCAAACACTTCTGTTCTCTGTCAGACATTTTATATCTATCGGCAGATTATGGATTCGAGTCACTACGTGTGTTCTGAATGAGAATTGTCAGCAGTGGTGTCCGAAGACTTCCGATGTGAGAAGTTACCATCATTCTGCCAACGGCTTTATTAAAGAGGGCGGGGGTACAAGAACCAGGAGACAATTGGATTATTTAAGTGGTAAGTGAAAGGTGCAGTCCTCCTCCCCTACTTCTTTGGCATATTTACTATTGACATAATGGCGAAAATAAAAGAGAGTTTCAGGAGTGGATTAGTGATTGAAGATGGGACAGTATCACTGACATGATTCACTGACGACGTTATTATTCATAGTGAAAGTGAACCAGATTTACAAGGTCTGATGAATGAAGTCAGTAGTCAATTAAACACAGAATGCTGATTTAGAGTAAACCAGAAAAAGAGGAAAGTAATGAGATCCGAAATAAAGTTAAATCATAATAATTGGGGACAATATGGTACACAAGTGAAGGAATTAATATGTCTTGGAGGCAAAATAACTCATGATGGACTAACAAGAGAAAGGTTTATGAAGAAAACTAACACAGTCTATGAGAGTATTCTTTGTTAAAACAAGACTACTGTTATCTAACAGAGGCCTTTATTTGAAAAAAAAGTTCTGAGAATGTATTTATGGAGCAGTATTTAATGGAAATGACTTCTAGAGTGTGAAAAACTACAAAAGAAGAGGATCACAGATTCTGAAGTCTGTTACAAAGCTATGCTGAAAATTTAAGAGAAATCATAAGAAATACGAGGTGGTTGCCCGATGAAACGGCAAAGTAAGGAGTGTATGCAAAAGATTAGCTAGAATAAGTGACGGTAAGACAGGCTGTGTGCGACATCAGAGATCACATTCCATATTACTGAAGGGGATGCAACTGTGGGGGTTGTATACGAGTTTATCCGACAAGTGATTGTGGACTATGAAGAGATTGGCACATGAAAAAAAGTTGTGGAAGAGTGTACGCCCCATGACCATTCGTTGTTAGTAGTTCTAATATACGGTGGGCGTTTCACTGGAGAGTTAGCAAGAGGGATATCTAGGCTTCCTTCCGTCCGAAAGCTAGACTCTGATATTTTAGTGTTTGTTTAAGTCAGGCGCCATGTTTTGTGTCTAATAAAATGGTGGTCTAGGGGGCTGGCATTAAGCAATTTTTTTTTTTGTTCTGCTGTTTTCTCATCCGTCTCGCTCTACAAGAACGGGGGCAGGTGTACTGCCAGCAGATATATATAGACCCACAGTTCATCTGGGGAGTTTGAAAAGAATTTTAAAGAGGTGTGTCATTCTATAGCATTTACGTGTTAAATATGAGCAATTTCTTTTAAGTTTCTCTTAAAATCTGAAATCGAGTGAACTGATAAGTACATAAGTAAAAGTGATACCTTCCACTGGTGTGATGATGATAGTGGTGCACGGCCTGGGGCTGTTGGGAAATAGAAACAGATGAATCTTGGTTATGCAGCTTTCAGAGAGAACTGAGTAGTGTGAGAGGGCGATTTCTTCTGTTCTGAAGGACGAAGAATGGAAATCGTACCATCGTACGGTTGGAGTCTGTGATCTAAATACCCGTCATACAGTCATTTGCTGCAAGTGGTCGAATTCCTTGCCCGACTGTTACATGCCCTCTGGCGAGCACAGGAAATCCGCCATACACATAAAAATGCGAGATTCCTTTCCGTCCGGTTTCCAGCGCTCGCTACGGTTCCTTGTGGCCAGCATTGGCACTACGTCACTACTGCTGTGACGTAATGGTGGTGTCTGTACCCTTCTGCGATCCACATACACTGGCCCCCAGATGTATATCGAGGCCACGCGGAGTGGCCGCGTGGTTGAAGGCGCTATGTCACGGATTGCATTGCCCCTCCCGTCGGAGGTTCGAGTCCTCCCTCGGGCACGGGCGTGTGTGTTGTTCTTAGCGTAAGGTAGTTTAAGCAGTGTGTAAGTCTAGGGGCCGATGACCTCAGCAGTTTTGTCCCTTAGGAATTCACACACATTTGAACATTTTTTTGCATATCGAAAGTCGCTTAGAGGCTAAATGTCGACTGTTCGGTCCCTCAATATGGAGTTTCCTTCGCCGTGAGCACCTGTCTCTGCAGATTGACGTTCACCCACAGCCTAAGTTTCCGAAGAACATCGCTGGTTGCGTGTCAAACCACTGGACCAGCGCTGAGTGCAACTTCTGCACCACTTCGTGGGACGTCACTTCCGACATCGTCTCCGATCTATCGCATCGCTGGACACCATCTAATCCGGATTTTGCCAACAAGCGAAGACTGAGGAGCGTCTTCCAGGCTGCATGTCAACCCACAGGGCCACCAGCTTGAGCAACGCTCTGTATCTGTGTATGTGGCGTCGCCTGCATCTTGAGCCCCAAACTCTCTGCTTTGCGGGACCTCATCCTACCATTGACTGTGGCCACCTACAACCATTAATAGGACATTCCAGTGTACAGAGGCAGACCCTTGGCTGACACTAGACCACGCATCTAATGACTATTATGTCGCTCACTGTGCGTGGACTAACACACCAAGACATTATGTTTATTACAATTTTCAAACATTTTTCCCGTAACGACCATTTAATCCCCAATGAGCAATTACAATTACGTGATAAAAATTTCTTTGATGGTGTAAAGCCCTTGCTTAAAATCACTTAACGCGGAATATTGCTATTATGCTTCCCGTACTGTAGCCTTAAATACTGTTCTCTCTCTCCCTGTTTTACAGTATAATATTTTGTCCAACTTTCGATTTGTTACATACTATCTGACATAATGTAATAAGCACATTACGTTCACTCCTCTTCCAATGCTTCTGACAGCTGTTGTCACTGTAAATTACAAGCATTCAATACTAGATGGCGCGATACAAGGTGCTGACTTGCTAACATCGACGGCGCGCGCGCCTGTCAGTCTGATGCTGCTTACAGTGCCGGCCGCACACGCGACCCTTAGCGGCGCGTCTTAATCAAGTTGTGCATTCCTAGGAAAATTTTATAATGTACAAATATATTTTTATCTTTAAAGTGAGCACTGTTGCTCTAAACCGTTTCATAACTATTTACTCTATGTAAGTATGTTTTCTTTGTCTACTGTACCGTAGCAGTTAGCTATGATGTATTTTTATTACATATGTTTAATAATTTTTATATTATTCCAAAACTCTGTTACAGGTAATGTAAAAATTTTTTACTTCTGATGAAGGCTGCCTTAGAGCAGTTGAAACCTAGGTAAAGTTGAAAATTTTTTACCTGTGCGACCGAAGAGCTGTATTTTCAAGTAATATTATATATTATGTTTATTCTTTATTGTGGCTACCCAGGTTCATATCTGGTAGCGTTTCCTTATCACTCGCCCGCGAGTACAAAAGAAATGATGGATACAAAAGAAATGATGGAGAAGAGGACAGCGAATCAAGTTATTTGAGATGTTGGAAATAGGACGGTGGAGGGAGTTGGGGGGAGGGGGGAGAGAAGGAAATAGCCCTGATCTCTGGCTAGATTCTGTAACCAGGTGGGTAGAGGTTGTTATTGTTTCACTGGGATGGTAGGGTGTGGGGTGCGAACCCAGTGGAGTATGAGTACAGTTAGTAAAGCATGGAAGGGTTGCGTTGTTTGTCGGAAGTCTGTGATGAGCTTAGGCACTCTGATGGAGTATAATCCAGGAGAAGAGAGGGTAGACATTTTTGGTACAGCAATCAAATAGGGCGGAATAGATGGCTTCTGAAGTAATAATTGAATGTGGGGTCTTCAAGACCTTGAAGAGAGCGATTTGGTTCAAATGGCTCTAAGCACTATGGGACTTAGCGTCTGAGGTCATCAGTCCCCAAGACTTAGAACTACTTAAACCTAACTAACCTAAGGATATCCCACACATCCATGCCCGAGGCAGGATTGGAACCTGCGACCATAGCAGCCGCACTGTTCCGGGCTGAAGCGCCTAGAACCGCTCGATCACCGAGGCCGGCTGAGCGATTTGTGGAATTGAAATACACGCGATAGAGAGGAGATAAGTCATATTAAGCTCCTTTACAGGTGGGCTATGGTGGAGGGAGCAATTACGTTGATCGTCCGGTTAATAGTTTTTATTGTCGGCTTCCTGTTGTATAGCTGTAAGGCAGAGCATTCATGTTAAGCGTTCAGCTACACGTGAAAGTTGTCATCTCGGCGAAACACGTTCAAGTGAAAGTTTAATGTAGGACGTTCTATGTGAAGGTTATCGAGTAACATTAGAAGCGTATCCATTTTCGAACATAAGTTCCCTCAGCATCAGTGAAGAACGTACCGGAAGATAAACGATGGCCCCATGCGTTCCGAAAGAGCGAGTCCCGCAGTTTCCGCCAGCGACACCTGCTGTACGTCAACGTCTCGAGTGTGTACCTCATTCCTTCGCTGGGGCGCGCAGAGCGGCTGTAGACATACGCGCTGCGCTGGCGCTTCGTGTGACGCATGCTGGCTTGCTCGCCACCTGCTGCCGTCAACAGCCATTACGCTAATGTTCTGGGCGTTACCGCCGCTCTTACTCGCACCCGCCCACCTACACAGGCGGGATCTGTGCACGTCTTCCCAGCGGAACGGTTCCTCGTCGCTGCTTCAGCGTTCTCAAGCATAACTCGCGTGTCACGTACGCGCTGTAAATTTACGAAACTTAGTTATTGGGAGCATTCATGTGTGCTACAGACGGCTTTTGGCAGGTATTTTATCAGGCAATAGTCCTGTTTTCCCAATTAATCCTCGTCTTAAGCCTATGACATGTTAAAATTGCGGGTAAGAACAGTAAATGTAAAAAAAAAAAAAAAAAATGGTTCAAATGGCTCTGAACACTATGGGACTTAACTTCTAAGGTCATCAGTCCCCTAGAACTTAGAACTACTTAAACCTAACTAACCTAAGGACATCACACACATCCATGCCGGAGGCAGGATTCGAACCTGCGACCGTAGCGGTCGCACGGTTCCAGACTGAAGCGCCTAGAACCGCTCGGCCACACAGGCCAGCAAAAAAAAAAAAAAAAAAAAAAAAAAAAAAAAAAAAATGATGCAACCCTAAAACATTCACGTTCAGAAAAAGCAGAACATCTTGAACAACTAGGCACAGGACGTTCTTATTTACAGGACATGTACAGCAGTATGTTCTGCGGAAATGATTAGCATTTCAGGCACTCCTGTTCAGCATTTGTCATGTTGCGTAGTAGGCTCAGGGTCTGCGATGGGCTGTGAAAACTTGCTCCATACGTCTTGGCGTTGACGCTTATAAAGCGCGAATGGCGTCCTGTGGTATAGCCATCCATACTGCTTTCACCTGGTTCCAAAGCTCGTCTGTCGCGGTTGGCAGTGGGTTACAGCGCTAATCCTGTCGTTTCACCATATCCCACACGTTTTCGACTAGGGATAAGTCTGGTGATCTGGTGGGCCACAGCAAAAGGTTGGCATCAAATGGCTCTGAGGGATATGGGATTTAACATTGGAGGTCATCAGTCCCCTAGAACTTAGAACTGCTTAAAGCTAACTAACCTAAGGACATCACACACATCCATGCCCGAGGCATGATTCGAACCTGCGACCGTAGCGGTCGCGCGGTTCCAGACTGAAGCGCCTAGAACCGCTCGGCCACAACGGCCCCATAAGGTCGGCATCCTGTGAGACCAAGAAGGCACGCGTTCTGCAGCAACAAGCGGTAGTGCATTGTCTTGCTGAAAAATGGAATCTGTGATGTTGTGCAGAAAGGGTATGGGGACGGGCAACAGGACGTGATTCACGCAGGTCACACTGTACACAGTGCTCTGGACATGCACCAGCTGTGATTTGTGGTTGTCCCCAATAGCACCCCACACCATAATGCCATGAGATGGCGATGTATGTCTTTTGCGAATGGCGCCGTCGTTTCAAACAAACAGAAACTGGATTTGTCCGAAAACATTGTTTATCCCCGCTGCCGTCTAGCATGTTTCTACACATTCGTCAAAGGTAGGCGAAGTGGAAGACGCGCACGTAACCCATGGAGTAGTAATCAGGCGGACTGTCGCCCTTGATAGTGTACGATGTCGTCCATTGTTCCGTTCTTGTGCCAGAGCCGAGGAGGACGAAGATCTGTCCTGCAATACCATTTCGAAGAGTCTTCTCATGGGGTGGTCTGGGTGGTGCGACCTGGCCTATCTCGTCGTGTTCTGTACACAGCCGTTGCACTACCGAACATTTCGTCCCACACGAGCAGGAATTAGGTTCAAAATGGTTGAAATGGCTCAGAGCACTATGGGACTTCACATCTGAGGTCATCAGTCCCCTAGACTTAGAACTACTTAAATCTAACCAACCTAAGGACACCACATACATCCATGACCGAGTCAGGATTCGAACCTGCGACCGTAGCGGTCACGTGGTTCCAGACTGAAGCGCCTTGAATCTCTCGGCCACAGCGGCCGGCAGCAGAAATTTCCGGGAATGATGCATCACATCCTCTCATGCCAATAATACGCCCTCTTTCAGCCCCACTATACTCACTGATCTGACGGTACGGTCACGCATTCGGTTGTGAGGCATTCTGCACCTCTAATCAAGTTACACCTTCGGTTTATAGCGACAACGGGAGCCGCCGACACATTTTACCGCAGGCCGGAATGGTTCAAATGTTAATCATTTCTGCAGAAAATACTATTGTGGAAGTGTTGTGAAAATGAACGTCCTGTCTCTACTCGTTCAATATGTTCTGTTTTTTCTGAACATGAATGTTTATTAATTATAACGATGTCTTCAGCTCTAAAAAAATTTCTGAATGACAACACAGACCTCTTACCTTGTTAGTTTTACTGAAATAATGTCTTATTTTGTGTTCTTCACTACCGTAAAATTCGTCTGTGAAACCGTTTGAAGGCGGACGCTGTGGCCAAGCAGTTCTAGGCGTTTCGGTCCGGAACCGCGCTGCTGCTACGGTCGCAGGTTCGAATCCTGCCTCGGTCATGGATGTGTGTGATGTCCTTAGGTTAGTTAGGTTTAAGTAGTTCTAAGTTCTGGGGGACTGATGACCTCAGCTGTTAAGTCCGATAGTGCTCAGAGCCATTTGAACGATATGAACCGTTTGAAAACGAGACTATAGTACGCTGACGCAAACAAAAATTACAGCACAAAAAAATATTGTAGAGTAATAAAACGTAGAAAATACATTTGTCTAAGTAATATATTTAAGTGATTGAGTCTGCAAGAACTTAAGTTAATGTAAGCGCGAAATACCCTATTGTAAATGTGAAATGCTGGTACATTAATGACCGGTGTAACCATCAGAATGTCTGCCCCCGCTAGCTGAGTGGTCACCACGACAGAATGTCAATTCGAAGGGCCGGGTTCGATTGCCGGCTGGGTCGGAGATTTTTTCCGCTCAGGGACTGGGTGTTGTGTTGTCCTAATCATCATCGTTTCATCCCCATCGACGCGCAAGTCGCAGAAGTGGCGTCAAATCAAAAGACATGCACCCGGCGAACGGTCTACCCGACGGGAGGCCTCAGTCACACGCCTCCCGCCGGAGGTTCGAGTCCTCCCTCGGGCATGGGTGTGCGTGTTGTTCTTAGCATAAGTTTAAGTAGAGTGTAAGTCTAGGGACCGAAGAGCTCTGTAGCTTGATCCCTTAGGAATTCACACACATTTCAACATTTGAACTAGTCACACGACATTTTTATTTACCACCAGAATGTTGCATGCAAGATTTTGTTGTACAGGTGCAGGATGTCAGTTTGTGGGCGGAGTTCCATGCCTCTTGAACTTGGTCCGTCAAAACAGGAAGGGTTAATGCTATTTATGGATGACGCTGGAGGTGCCGTCCGATGATGCCCCATATGTGTTCGATTGAAGTCAGATCTGGTGATCGAGCAGGCCAAGGCAACATGTCGACACTCTGCAGGGCATGTTGGGTTACAATAGCGATATGGCACAGGAAAGCACCCCTTGTAATACTGGTCATGAATGGCAGCATAACCGGTCGAATCACCGGACTGACGTACAAATTGGCAGTCAGGTGCAGGAGTGTTCCCGCCGTCATACGAAACAGTACGCCAGATCATGACTCCAGGTGTAGGTTCAGTAGGTCTAGCACGCAGACAGGTTCGCTGCAGACCTTCAGCTGGCCTCCTAAGCAACGCATGACCATCACTGGCACCGAGACAGAACCAGCTTTCATCATCAAAAACAACGGACCTCCACCCTACCCTCCTATAAACTCTCGCTTGACATGAGTGAAGTCGCAAATGGTGGTGGTTTAGGGTCAGTAGAATGCACGCTACAGGGCGTCTGGCTCTGAGCCGTCCTTGAAGTAATCGATTTGCAACAGTTTGTTGTGTCACTGTGGTGCAAAGTGCTACTCAAATTGCTGCTGTAGGTGTAATACAGTGCGTCAGAGCCATACACCGAACACGGAGGTCTTCCCTCTCGGTAGTGCCACGCGGCTGTTCGGAGCCTATCCTTCTTGCGACTGTACATTCCCGTGACCACCCCGTCAGAAATCATGCACAGTGGTTACATTCCTGCGAAGTTTTTCTAGATTATCGCAGAAGGAACATCCACTTTCTCAAGACCCTCAAAAATGTTCAAATGTTTGTGAAATCTTATGGGACTTAACTGCTAAGGTCATCAGTCCCTAAGCTTACACACTACTTAACCAAAATTATGCTAAGGACAAACACACACATCCATGCCCGAGGGAGGACTCGAACCTCCGCCGGGACCAGCCGCACAGTCCCTGACTGAAGCGCCCTAGACCTCTCGGCTAATCCCGCGCCTCATGTCCCTATTCCACGACATAGTGAGGTCTTGATAATGGCGTTTCTGTCGCCTTTAAAGCATTCGTGACTAACGTCAATTCACCACATCGAATCTTAAAGATAACCAACGCACACGGCCGTTACAACGTGCATTTAAAGTAAACTTGATTATGACTCTCATAGTGGCGGTACTAGCGCCGCTGTTATGTGACTGGCGTCAAATTTGAATAGACGTTATCTTTCAGGTTAATAAACACACCTACAAACTTTCGTTTATGTTACACGACTCTTTCTTGGTGTTGCTATTTTTTCTGTCAGTGTACCTGCCAGGTGTAACGTAGTTAAAATACAGACAACTATTTTTCGTTCATTTAATTATTGTCACCTAAATATTCTACATTTTGCATCCCCTAGCAATGTCTGTTTGAAACATTAGCTTCTCCACGTTTTCCTCTTATCCCACAACGTCGCTCTCTCTCTCTCTCTCTCTCTCTCTGTCTCTCTTGCTCGCTCTCTCACCACTTTCTCCTAGTCATCTCATCTCTTCATCACACATGGTTTCACGGTGGTCTTCCTCTACGACTCTTGTCTTCTATTATGATTTCAGGCGCCTGCCTGGGCATCCTTTCAATCCATTTCTTTTAACATGGCCATACCATCTTAATCATGGTGTTTCTATTATCTCTTCAAAGGACTTCTTTTTTACTATTTCTCTCACAGTCTCACTCCTTACTCTATCCAATCTAGTAAGTCATATTCTGCTTCTTTGAAATTTCATCTCGCAAGCCTGTATCCTGTTAACCTCCTTTTTTTTCATTCTTCTTTTCATTCCCACAACTGATTATTGCATAGCAATACACTTGGTGTAACACTTACTAATTTTTCGTGGTACATCCCCGTTACAGATCATGTTTCTTAGTCTCCAGAGGAAACCATGGGCTAGTCTTCTCCTTTCACTTATCTCGTTACGATTTCTCCGTCTTTCATTACGCTCTCAAGGTACTTTAGACTTTCCGCTTTCTTTAGTACTTGCCGTCTAAAACTTATATTCGTTGCTACTCTCCTCTTATTCCTCGTTGTCGCTATAATTTTACACCTTTTGCACTAATTTTCAACCCATACCGTCCCACCACTTCCAGCCAAACGCTTAGCCTTCCTTGTACCTGTGCTTCTCCATTTTCCTGCACCATTAAATCATATGCGTCCAACTTTGCTTTCATATTTTTGTTTCCTGTTCGTGCTGCCATTTTTGTCGTCACCTCATCCTCTGCTTCAGCCCTTTTTCTGTTCAAAGCAGTATGTTTCCCGTCCTACAGCTACACAAATTACGCTTCCTTGATATGATAGATTCTTTTATTCTTCTCACAGTCAGCCTTCCAGTAACGCTTTTCTGAAAGGTTTCTCTATAATGAAAAAGAGGTTTTACATAGTGGAATCCGTCAAATGTAGGTGTGTTACAATCTAAACGTTTGTCATTCATACATTGTTACAGTTCAGTATGTTGGCCTAGCATTCAGGAGAATTAAAGACAAGACCATTACAAAGCAACTGACATACATTAAAAAATTTTACTTCGTTTCTGGACTCTTCAATTAACATCATGTTAGCTGTTTCCCGAACGGCAGTGGCATAACATACGATTTGCAACTATAAGAGCATACTTGATTATCTACTGATTATCTACATGAATACTTCGTGATCAAATAGTTTGAAATAAACAGGAGTGGCAACATATGCTCTACATTTCCTACAAATAATATTACAGTAGCTTTTTTTTTTTTTTTTTTTTTTTTTTTTTTTTTGCATAATGTGTGTCACAGTCACAAATTTATTAAAGTAACGCAGTTTTCCATCTTGGTGGTTTACCGTCACAGTCATGTTTCACACCATCAGGTGCTTTCGGCGAAGCGCCAGTTACAAGAGTTTGGTAGGATAGAAGTAAGTAGATGACAACAGTTAGTCACCAGAGTTAGCTCATCTTGTGAAATGTGTTACTGTGATCGTAAAACAGCGAAAGTCGATAGTGGAATTGTCTTTTATTCTGAGTGAAGGGTTCATAAGGAGGTAATATCTGAATTTATAATAACACAGACGACCGCTATTGCCATAATTTGAAGTTGTTACTATGATAGTGAAATATGATACCATTTTTGTGAAAATTTTGTTTTACGTAGCACATTGATAAGAAACATATAAAAGCCCATGAACTGTTTCGAATGATCCTCCTTACGAGAGGCATCAGCGGAAGAACATTCTGAAGGAATGAAAGATCACAATAACTAAATGTAACTATATGCTTGTCTCTGTAACTGTATTACCTGGTACGCTATAACGGATAGAGGACAGATCTATGTGCAGTCTCCTATTTTTGTGTTGACATGGCCATAACCACAGAGGGACGCACTACCCATGCATTTTCCAATGTGGCGCCATACTTATGATCAGCCGCCAAGTAGATGGCGTTCATGACGCGAACCTACCGATGCTTCTGCTACACGACTCACGTAGAAGCTGCTCCATCCACCAATAATTATGCCAGCCATCACAGACGGTGCAAATCAGAGGCACTAATTGCTGCTATCGGCGAAAACACTACGCAATAAGGTTGAAAGGGCTACTTGTTTCGAACCCCCTCATGTTCTCCCATCACGCGGTTTTCTAATGTGCGGCAGAAGAAAATGCTTCGGATACACCGCTGACCAGAAAAGTCCTCAGGAGGTGTTGTAAGAGCGTGAGTGAATCCATTGCTTTCCTTGGAGCCTTAATCTTCACACACTTTGGGGTCAAAAACGACACTTTACAGTGCATTGCGCTTCAAGAGAACGCTCTCCACAAGCTTTCACACCGCTGACACCGTCCAGACGATTCAACCCTTCTCTAAGGACATCGTGGGGCTGCAGCCTCGTTGAACGCAATCTCTCCCCGTTGGAACGTAGTGCGACCGCAGTTTTTGCTCTGGTATTCAGGGTGGAATCATTAAGCACCGTTCAAAACTATTCGATGAAATCTGAATGTGATCCTAAGCGGAACAGTGTGGGTATACTTTTTCATCCTTTTTCTCACCATCCTGCGGCGTGTGCACGAGGATTCGTGACACTCACATGCGTGTGAATACAACGGCAAATATTTCCACTAAGACTCATCAGTCCGTCAACAACCTAATTGCCACCTGCATCACTTTGTTGGGCACTTTAAAATGTACAGACGTGCATTCACTGCACACTAGGCTCTGGAATGATAGGCAACCATTTCGACATTCCTCAAAGTCATGTAGCTAGCAGGCGATAACGCATCAGTGTACCATTACTTAGCTGATGGGTGTCGAAAGGTTTTCGACAGTCTCTGGTGGTTCCACCTTGGATACCAAATGAGTAAGTTCACATTCAATAGGGCTGCAGCACCAGAGAGATCTTAGAAAATGGCTGAACACTCTGGGGTGTGTCAGCAGCGTCAAAAACGTTGTTCTGTTGCACATCGCAATGTAAACCGTCGTTTTACTGCGAATGGATGAAAATCAACTCCCTCCCCCCATGGAAAGGGGTGGTTTATTCACACCCTTCACTACACTTCCTGAGTACTTTTAGTGACGGTACGGAGCAGCGATGTGTCCTAAATGATTTCTTCGGCCAACCACTAGAAAGCTGCGTGGTTTCGATGCTGGGCGTCGCTCTTATGATCTGCTTTGCAGAGGCGTCAACAGAAGTAGTGAGACGAGGAAAAGCATAGGTGTGACTACCTCTCCATGGTGGGAGAGGTCCACAGTGACGTTGGGCACAATTGTGATAAAATATGGTTCCAATATGACGTCATTAACACACTTTACACCGCACATGAACTTCTGAGTTCTGGGCTTTTTTCTTTGCTCTTGTCAACACCTTGCTATTTGAAGCACCTCAGAGACCGAGAGGAATGTTGCAGAGCATCATGCTTTTGTGCCATTACAGAGTGAGTTTTTAGTTACTTTCCAGCTTATTTTGAACTTCTACAGATGTAAATAACGGGGTTTGAAAAAAGTGGTCCTTTACTTTTGTTGTAAAGTGTAGTTTTCAAATGGTCACCCTTCCACTGTTTGAGAATATATTTGGCAGCAAGGCTTCAGTCAGCTAGCTGGCACAGTTCCAGATGTCTAAAAGCGTCAGAGTTCCAGTTATAAGTTGCTGCAGGTATAGTCCATCAGCTATCAGCGAGAGATTATCCAACAGTAAACGCTGAGTCTCAAAGAATTTAAGTTTCACAGAGCCTGAACGGATAGAGTGTCAAACGGCAGCAATCGATGAGTGAACCTCTGTTAATTTAGACAGTCATCATACTCCAAGTTAGGAATTGTTGTTTCAGTGCCCTGCAATTTCATCAAACTGAGATGAATATTTATATGGTGTACTATCTGAGCACTCCCCGTTGCCCGACTATCTGGCTTTCCAAGTTCTTTTGGTATATCTCCTCCTCCCTCCTACTTCAGTGCCCATCTATTTCACCCCCTCTCCATGACCATCCCCTTCTCCCTCCTCTCCATGTCCATCTCCCCCTGCCCCCTCTCAATCCGTCTGCTACTCCCCCTTCTCTCTCAGCATCGGCTACTCCCTCCTGTGTTCATCTGTTGCTTCCCCCTATGTCCATCATCTCCACCACTCTCTCTGTCCAACCCCCCCCACCCCCCTCTCTCGCTGTCCATCTCCTTTTCCTCTCTCTGTCCATTTCCTCGTCCCTGTCTCTCTGTCCATCTTCTTCTCTCCCCTGTCTCATTTCATCTCCTCATTCCCTCTCTCTCTGTCCATCTTCTCCTCATTCCATCCTCTTTCCATCTCCTTCAAGCCCCTTTCTCTGTCCGGCTCTTCGTATTCCCATTCTCTGTCCATTTCTCCCTCCCCTTACACTTTTCATCTCTTTCCTCAACATTCCTGTGTCCACAGCCTTTTTTCCAATCTCTGTCTGTCCATCTGTTCCTCCCAGCGTTCTGTCTCCACATTATCACCAAAATACCAGAAGGAGTTTCCTGGTTCTTGCCCCGTAGTATTTCTCGCTAGATGGTAAGTAATATCTGCACCAAGTTTTGTTAAAGTCGAGCCAGGAGCTTAGGAGGAGTTTTTTTTTTTTTTTTTTTATCCGCGGCAGTTTCGTTTCCGAGCAGCATAATACACTCCTGGAAATTGAAATAAGAACACCGTGAATTCATTGTCCCAGGAAGGGGAAACTTTATTGACACATTCCTGGGGTCAGATACATCACATGATCACACTGACAGAAAAACAGGCACATAGACACAGGCAACAGAGCATGCACAATGTCGGTACTAGTACAGTGTATATCCACCTTTCGCAGCAATGCAGGCTGCTATTCTCCCATGGAGACGATCGTAGAGATGCTGGATGTAGTCCTGTGGAACGGCTTGCCATGCCATTTCCACCTGGCGCCTCAATTGGACCAGCGTTCGTGCTGGACGTGCAGACCGCGTGAGACGACGCTTCATCCAGTCCCAAACATGCTCAATGGGGGACAGATCCGGAGATCTTGCTGGCCAGGGTAGTTGACTTACACCTTCTAGAGCACGTTGGGTGGCACGGGATACATGCGGACGCGCATTGTCCTGTTGGAACAGCAAGTTCCCTTGCCGGTCTAGGAATGGTAGAACGATGGGTTCGATGACGGTTTGGATGTACCGTGCACTATTCAGTGTCCCCTCGACGATCACCAGTGGTGTACGGCCAGTGTAGGAGATCGCTCCCCACACCATGATGCCGGGTGTTGGCCCTGTGTGCCTCGGTCGTATGCAGTCCTGATTGTGGCGCTCACCTGCACGGCGCCAAACACGCATACGACTATCATTGGCACCAAGGCAGAAGCGACTCTCATCGCTGAAGACGACACGTCTCCATTCGTCCCTCCATTCACGCCTGTCGCGACACCACTGGAGGCGGGCTGCACGATGTTGGGGCGTGAGCGGAAGACGGCCTAACGGTGTGCGGGACCGTAGCCCAGCTTCATGGAGACGGTTGCGAATGGTCCTCGCCGATACCCCAGGAGCAACAGTGTCCCTAATTTGCTGGGAAGTGGCGGTGCGGTCCCCTATGGCACTGCGTAGGATCCTACGGTCTTGGCGTGCATCCGTGCGTCGCTGCGGTCCAGTCCCAGGTCGACGGGCACGTGCACCTTCCGCCGACCACTGGCGACAACATCGATGTACTGTGGAGACCTCACGCCCCACGTGTTGAGCAATTCGGCGGTACGTCCACCCGGCCTCCCGCATGCCCACTATACGCCCTCGCTCAAAGTCCGTCAACTGCACATACGGTTCACGTCCACGCTGTCGCGGCATGCTACCAGTGTTAAAGACTGCGATGGAGCTCCGTATGCCACGGCAAACTGGCTGACACTGACGGCGGCGGTGCACAAATGCTGCGCAACTAGCGCCATTCGACGGCCAACACCGCGGTTCCTGGTGTGTCCGCTGTGCCGTGCGTGTGATCATTGCTTGTACAGCCCTCTCGCAGTGTCCGGAGCAAGTATGGTGGGTCTGACACACCGGTGTCAATGTGTTCTTTTTTCCATTTCCAGGAGTGTATTTATGACGTCATAACTCCTGAACTACGTACCGTACTATGATATGAGTTTGTAGTCACATTCAGTGAATATTGTCTGCAAAGTTTGTAGGGAATACAGATAGAAGTAAAGAAGTAATGAGTTAGAACGTCATGCCTGATGCTGCAGTTTTACTACGTAAACAGCAACAATGTAGTAAGCGAGACGCTTCTGTCCCTTCATCATTTTGCGGGGGCTGTCAGCGAGAAAAAGTTCCGTAAACGTTTGGAAGTATGTGTAGAGTTTTTTTGGAAGTCACAAAGTGCTATCATTCTCAAACACTGGGTGAATAAAATGTGTGTATTTATGCCTCGTGGGCTACATTCCTTCTTAATCTCCACCCCTTTAATAGAGCGGAAGTTATTGTCCACTTACCGATTCTTTCCATACAGTAAAAGAAATGTGTACGATGTTTGGTTCAAATAGCACCAGTGGTTTAGGAGAATATGTCGAACATACATACATACATACATACATTTTTATAATACATTACCTGCCGACCTTGAACAAGAAAAAAATCAGAAGATTCAGTTTTAAAAATCAGGAAGAGCGACTGAGGAAAAACCGCAGCTCATTTTCAGTATAATCCCGAGACCACTGATGTGAGTCTTTCCCTACGATAACTGCCATGAAAACACACATGAAACCAATATAACTACCTATAACGTTGATTAAATACACCTCATGTGTAGCGTAGTACAGGTAATCGGTGTTAAATAAGAAAGTATGATTGCCGTAAAATAGTGTAGAAAAAAAATGTTCCGTGGATCAGGTAAGAAAAGAACGCTCATAACCATCAACCCTAAGGATTTATACCGATTATGAAAACGTTGAATAACAAGCAGCGTCACCTAAGCACAATGACAACATACAAACACAAGTC
Source organism: Schistocerca americana (assembly GCF_021461395.2). Classification (NCBI taxonomy): domain Eukaryota; kingdom Metazoa; phylum Arthropoda; class Insecta; order Orthoptera; family Acrididae; genus Schistocerca; species Schistocerca americana. Next base: position 579,316,164 of record NC_060123.1, on the reverse strand, counting down.
CAAAACGAGCACAACACCGAGCAGTAAGAGTATACATGAGCGGGAAAAAGATCAAATAACAACATATATGCATAATTCCTGTAATGAGAGAAGGACTTCCGACCACTGATCAAACAAACTGAAATAATGAGTCTTAAAAAAATGCCTTTGGTTTGATGATAATTAGCTAAAAAACGAGAGAAATAATGGAATAATCTGGAGGCGGGTGGAACAGTGGAAAATCGGGAGTCTCCCACCTAAATCGAGAGATTTGGCAGGTATGATATTAAATGTACGGTTATTTTTAATAATTTATTGTCACTTGTTCTACGAGTATATCGTATTTTTCACCGTATATCTGCTGTAGTGTCAATAGCTCTCCGACCTGTGTAGCTACAAGTGTGATAGCACGTCACCGGAATACAACCACTACTCTTCTGTCGTAGGGAGTTCACTCCTTGCTACATTTTATATTAGGCGCCAATCTTGGTGAGCACAACAGACTGTAACCCAGATATATCTGTGTGACACGTTGTAACGGGTATTACCATCCAATATTTTTCTTTAGCTGTTATTCGTTCGACAAAGCAACTACTGATCGTTTTGTGTCTGTTTTTAACTAATTTATAACTTATATGTATTTCAGACACACTTGAAAGTAGCTACATAGCCGAAACTAAATTAGTTCAGAATCGATAACGAAAGGTTATTTTAATCCAACTGACGACAACCACTGCGGCAGGTCGCTCTCAGTCAGCTATGTGCGCAGTTAAACAATAAGGTAAGGACACTGTACAATATTGTTATTTCATAGCTCTATCATCTTAAAATTTCATTTTCTTCAAACATTAAACGGTTGTGTTGTCCACTGTGCTGTTGTATTGTAGATTACTAATCGAGAGTTGTTATTCCAGGATGAGTGTTCCATTTGCGGTGACAGTTTTACCGCGGTTACTTCCTTTCCCATTAAGCTGATTAGTAACACAGTAAACATTCCGAGCAATACTTTCTTTCAGCATTAATTTCAATTACGACATACATTGGTCTCGATAATTTACAGCTGAAATAATTCAACACAAACAATTCGTTCTCGTAATGGAACATAATCTTGACGTTCGTTTACCTAGGCATCTGCCTTCAGCACCTGTCCCCGTGAAGTTGACGGCACTAGTCTTCCACGACGTCACACACATCTGACAGATGCTCCAGAAGGTACCTTACAATGCCTGGCGGAGGCTACCTCGTACTAGTATTAGTCACTCCCTGTCGAAATCCATTTACGAATGGAATGAAGGAAAACTAATGATGCCTACTTGCACTCCCTCACCTCTCGTATCATATTATACTTAGGACACTTAAGCGAAATATGCAACGTATTCATAATAATCGTTACACGGCCCTCTTTGAATACCGAGTGTTTAACTCCATCGCGTGGCGTGCCTATTTCCAAAGATTCCCATGTAAGTTCCCTGAACACACTATTGCTCAATGGTATGGAGACTATTGAACTGTTACAATCCTAGCAACCCGTCTCTGAATCTGCTTTGCAGATACATTGCACTAACCCAGACCGAACAAATGTAAGTCTTCTGTCTGTAGGGGCCGACCAAGAGTCTCCGTTAGATAACGTTGCCGCAACGTACACTACTGGCCATTAAAATTGCTACATCAAGAAGAAATGCAGATGATAAACGGGTATTCATTGCACAAATATGTTATACTAGAACTGACATGTGATTACATTACCACGCAATTTGAGTACATAGAACCTGAGAAAGCAGTACCCAGTACAGCTACCTCTGGCCGTAATAACGGCCTTGATACCCTTGGGCATTGAGTCAGACAGAGCTTCGATGGCGCGTACAGGTACAGCTGCCCATGCAGCTTCAACACGATACCACAGTTCATCAAGAGTAGTGACTGGCGTATTGTGACGAGCCTGTTGCTCGGCCACCATTGACCAGACGTTTCCAATTGGTGAGAGATCTGGAGAATGTGTTGACGAGGGCAGCAGTCGAACATTTTCTGTATCCAGAAAGGCCCGTACAGGACCTGCAACATGCGGTCGTGAATTATCCTGCTGAAATGTAGGGTTTCGGAGGGATCCAATGAAGGATAGAGCCACGGGTCGTAACACATATGAAATGTAACGTCCACTGTTCAAAGTGCCGTCAATGCGAACAAGAGGTGACCGACACGTGTAACCAATGGCACCCCACACCATCACGCCGGGTGATACGCCTGTATGGCGATGACGAATACACGCTTCCAATGTGCGTTCACCGCGATGTCGCCAAACACGGGTGCGACCATCATGATTCTGTAAACAGTACCTGGATTCATCCGCAAAAATGACGTTTTGCCATTTGTGCACCCAATTTCGTCGTTGAGTACACCATCGCAGGCGCTCCTGTGATGCAGCGTCAAGGGTAACCGCACCCATGGTCTCCGAGCTAATAGTCCACGCACCTGCAAACGTCGTCGAACTGTTCGTGCAGATGGTTGTTGTCTTCCAAATGTCCCCATCTGTTGGCTCAGGGATCGAGACGCGGCTGCACGATCCTTTAACGCCATGCGGATAAGATGCCTGCATCTCGACTGCTAGTGTTACGAGGCCGTTGGGACCCAGCACGGCGTTCCGTATTACCCTCCAGAATCCACCGATTCCATATTCTTCTAACAGTCATTGGATCTCGACCGACGCGAGCAGCAATGTCGCGATACGATAAACCGCAATCGCGATAGACTACAATCCGACCTTTATCAAAGTCGGAAAGGTGATGGTACGCATTTCTCCTCCTTACACGAGGCATCACAGCAACGTTCCATCAGGCAACGCCGGTCAACTGCTGTTTGTATATGAAAAATCGGTTGGAAACTTTCCCCATGTCAGCACGTTGTAGGTGTCTCCACCGGCACCAGCCTTGTGTGAATGCTTTGAAGAGCTAATCATTTGCATATCACAGCATCTTCTTCCCGTCGGTTAAATTTCGCGTCTGTAGCACGTCACCTTCGAGGCGTAGCAATTTTAATGGCAAGTAGTGTATATACAACCTCTCGCGACTCTGACGTGAGTACATAATCAGCGACGTATAGGCAAGGGGTTAATGTGGCCTTCCAACGGAATCTTCTGATCTTAAGTTAGACATTCCGTCACGCTGACCACTCAGCCACCAGGGGCGGACGTTCTCAGACGTGTAAAATATCGATTCTGCCTCACCTGTGACAAGTGCATAGGTATTACACTGGCTATGCAAGTGTCTCGAAAACCAAACTAATCAATTAGTCCTATAAAGAGTCTAAAGCAGGTGGGTGGCTGAAGACGTTGTCCACTTTCATCGATTCAGGTTTTATTGAATGGTTTATCGAGATGCTCTCGACCAGTAATTTCTGGCGCGCCATCACGTCGAAACCATATGTAATCACGAATGTCGAACATCTTCAAATAATCACGCACTTCCTTTTACAGTACTTCGGACGCATTCAGTCGGGAGAAATGGTGTACAGCCCAGTAAAACATCTACCGATCGTGATAGCAGGGAAAAATCAGGAAAAGTCAGAAGATAACATCATGCAAGCACTTAAAGCAGATACATTACCGTGAGAAATATTACCACTCGCATAAGAGCTGAGGGTGCCAATCAGTTTTATTTTCCTTGTAACATGTAAACAGACCGTTAGGAAATATACATATTCCCATTAAACTATAACTATATGTATATTCCCACTAAACTATGACTATCTTCCCTCACTCGACAGCTGAGAGCCAAAAAACTATTTCTGAGAATGTGTGTATTTAATTAGTTGTTAGTCTCAAGGGTACAGCGTGTAAATGTTGTTCATAGCTGACAATTAGCAAGTGGCGTATTTAAGTAGTGGTCTTCCATTAATATTGGAGATAAATCTAAAAATTTTAATCTTATTAGAAAATTCAAGATTCAGATGAAAGACCTAGCTGCTTAAACCTTACGAATAATGTCTATCAGTAGCGTCTTAGGTAGGCACGCGTATGTACCTCTTAATGTAAAATTATAAAACCCGTCTTCACTTAAGCTATTCAGAATGTTTCCACTGCTTATCTTCTTGTCGGGATCAAGTGTCAGCTCTGTTAAGATGAAGCAGCGGCTTATCTGGAATTATCTTTGTAATTATTTCTTTGTTCACATACCTCAAAGAATCACCCGTGCGCAACGATGAATATTTCGATGAGCTACGGATGATAGTCGTCCAATAAAATAGGTTTTTATATGGAACTGAAAAACGAAAGAAAATAACTGTTCGGCAAATTAGAACAGGACCGTGTGGTGCAGGCTTTCTACTAGCATCGATCCACACGCTTAAAAGTACATGGGCTCCATTAACTGAAAATCGACAGGACGTATCTTTGGTAACTATCGATCTATATTCTGAAACTATTAACACATAAAAGCGCTAACACTGACAATATAATTAGAGCTAACAACTCGTAACATTCTGAACGATACAGGATTTCGCCAATAGCAGTTCAACCATGACTCTACACGATTTAATCCCTCTCCTAATATGTCCACTTTCTTCGAAGTCCAACCGTCACCATCGCAAAACTCATCTGTGTCCTTTTTTCTCTCCCCTCCCGTACGGAGTAAACATCAGACACACGAAGTCTCATGCTCTGTCAGTCGTAATTTTAACACTCTCCGTATAAGTGCAGGGCGCTGCCTTCAAACACACTGAAGTCCCTTTGGTTCATTGCCCTCTGGTGCGATGTGACATCTACCCTACAGACAAAATAACTCACAATTCTTGGTAACACGCGTGACACGCTATACCACGTAGAACCTGCACTACTTCAAAAACGTATAAAAGATATGGAAGTTGCGGTGGTACAGTTTAAAGCAACCGTACATAACACAGCATAAGTACGAGTAAACCACGCAGAATATCTAATGTACATTGCGTCTTTTTTTCTTTTCTTTCGTTACCTGAATCTGTCCTTCTCCAACTGGCTCCGTGAAACACTCTCACTGTCATCTAACGTAACCAACACGAACGGCGTCGTGGCAAGCAGTGACCCTCCTCTAAACAGAGAATAAATCTAAAATTGACGAAGATTTTTAAGCTAGTTAAAGCGCAGTAAATTACACGTGTTTCTGTCTGTGAATAGATTTGCTGCAAAAGGTCACCTTATAGCCACATTACACTTAGCGGAGAACTAGTGGTTGAGAAAAAGCGCGACGTATAACAATACCAACATATAAACATCATTTGAACGCTGTTACATCATTAGCAAAAGCAAGAAGCTTGAATTAATAAAGAACGTTTAATCCCTGAAAGGTACAATGCATGCAAGAAAAACAAATAGTGAAGACTGGTTACCAAAATACCATGAACTCTCTCTAAAACATGTAGCTTCCCCAAGTGCATTATGCAAGGTTCAAATGCAGGCTCCCAATTTAACAAGTAACCTACGTAAAAGCTTTCTTATACGTAATTGGACAGTAAATACTGAACCAACGGCGTTGAATGAAGGGGTGTTCCAGAGGCCACATTGCTAGACGGCGACCTTATTCTGAAAGTTACTTAAATTTAAATTTCCTAGAATATGTCCATGACCATAGTCGTCCGCTGGGGGAGTGGAGGGGCAGTTGTCCCCTGTCAGAATTTGGATCACATTCATTTCAAAGTTCCGACGCATTTCTACAAATGACTATGAATCGACAAGCAGATGTTGCGCAGCTGAGTACCAAGGGAATATTTTGCCTTTAGCTATCATTATATTACTTGGATGAATGAAGTTGTTACCCCGTCACTGGAATTTGTGCCGTTTCCTTGGTGCGGACGCTGTATCGACGCTGCCTAGTAGAGAAGGATAATGCGAACATTTGTAGTGTTTTGTCTGCCGTTTGCTCGTACCGCTCTTATGGGTCTGCGGGAGAGGACCAGTCTGCCATCCGCCCGCAGTGTTGCACAACTTAATCCCAACAGTACGAATAGTTACCTTTTGTCTGTAGACTAACAATACCCCTCACGGCGTGACGAGACGAAATTGCGTTTAAATACTTCAGGGTACGCCCTGAAATATGATGCTATTTTATACCGCACGACTTTTCGTCTATGCTTGATCTGTGAACCCAAACACCACTGCTGCGGAGGGAAAATGTCATTTTCTGCCTTAGAAAAATGAGAGTTAAATGTTGAGGTAACGAAGATTTTCTCTCCATATGTGGTACTTTCCCTATCTTTACGGGGCCTAACAAAGCGCGACCCGCAGTCACAGAGTTAAAAATTCCGCCATCTTGTTAGCTTTGCTGCACATGTGTCAGACAAGGACAGCGAAACGGTCTCGATTAGATCCTTGACTCTTAAGATCTGTTCTGTTCTATACACATATTTGAAAGCACTTTTGGACGTTTGCTACGTTCGTCTACTTGAATGCTAAATCTGGGATGCACTTTACACAAAAAAATAAAAAAATGCAGCTGCCATAACATGTTCCTACAAGCTTCAGTTATCTCAGTTCAGATAACAAAAAGAACGGAACACATGGAAATAATGCAGGACATCGTTAACATGGGTATCTGTGAAACTTTGTATGCAGACACTGTTATAAATGGCATCAAACGTTTTTCGTCCAGTTTATTCCCTACATCTCCACTTTGAGAAGTATTGCTCAGAGTTATTTTTTGTTAGTTATATTTGTTGAATTTCTCAATTCACTGTTTGTCCTATTTCAGATTTTTAAATTTCAGTATCAATCTAGAATTACTGACATATATAACATGCTTTTAAGATTATTTGCTAGCTTTATTTCCTAGCCCGTTAGTTACAATAGATTAAATCATGAAGAGATGTAATTTAGGATAATAACAAAAGTTGTTTCTTTAATGTTATTAATAATGCACAAAAATATGCTTTGGACGTCAGTATGGAACATGTTATTAGGAGTCAAATTAATCTACCTTCAAAACAATAATGAGTGCACAGTTATAACTACCTCTGGATGCAATGTTTTTTACATCGACTCTGATATTTTGTTCTTGGAGAACGACATCATCAAATACTACTGATTGACCTATATCAATAATTCCACGTTTAGAAGCTTGCCCCCTACTAAAAATTTCTAAGGATGCCCATGGTCATGAGGGGCCCCTTTTTTTCCTAAAAATTAGGAGAACGATAATTATGTGAACTACAAAGGAAGATTTATTTGTCATGTATTTCCTTGTCTTCGCCGTGTGCTCTTTCCTATCTGTGTAATGTATTTAGTGCCATAGTTGGAAAAATCCATTCATTTAATCTCGTAAACATATGTGGCCGCGAAGAAACAGCTAAGTGCATCAATCTAAGGTGTTATACAAATGATGCTACGGTCGTAGGTTCGAATCCTGCCTTGGGCATGAATGTGTGTGATGTCCTTAGGTTAGTTAGGTTTTAGTAGTTCTAAATCTAGGGGACTGATGACCTCAGGTGTTAAGTCCCATGGTGCTTAGAGCCATTTGAATCTTTGTTATACAAGTATATTATAGCCCCCTACACACAACACAATATTTTGTTGAGATTTACTTACATAGGGAGAAATGATCATTGTAATAAAGTGAGAGAAATCAGACCCTCTACGGAGAGGTTTAAGTCTTCGTTTTTCCTGCGCACTCTTCGAGTGTGGAACAGTAGAAAAGTAGAGTAAGATGGATTCTATGAATCCCGTACCAGCCACTTCAGTGTGAATTACAGAATAGTCATATAGATTTAGATGTAGACATGTGATCAGAATGAATATCGGTAGAATGGCCAAAGGACGACGGAAAATAATGCGTAGGAAAAGAAGAAAGCAATCGGTGAGAGAGTCAGGGGATGGGGAATATTATTGAACAGGTATTTTAAGTTTCAGTGTGGATGCTGTGAATCATTTTGTATTGTAAAAACGAGAAGAAGTATTATCACCCGTTTTAAAGAACACGGGGGTCCTTGTAATATTGATACGTTTGGTCACCATATAAGAAATGAGGGTTATAGAGTTGGTAATATAGACAACACACAGAAGATTTTGTATTACGCATCGAAGGGTATGCAGTTGGACATTTTTCAGAAACCTGACACTTTTAAGAGCAAAATAAAGGAGTCGTATAAAGTTTTGAACGACCAAGTCGATTTTTGGTTTAGGTGGTTATTTGTCCTGTTCCAAAATTAAGTATAATTCATACTTCTTTCCCTTCCACCGACCTCTTTCCCGTTTCCGCCAAACCCTCGATGATAAGCTCCTGTATAACCAATTCCCTCTCGCCTCTCCCCCATTTCCTCTCTCCTTCCGTCCCCCACATGTCCTTTTCCAGTATGCTCGTAGGGACATTTTGTTGTCCGATTTGACTGTCATGTACCGCATTTAGTTCTCAGCGTTTTCATCCAACTGCCTACCGCCCGCAACTCGTCCATATCCTTCCTTCCAGCCTTTGCGTGTTGCCTCCCGTACTCACCTCTTCCATTTTCCCTCACCCCATTTTATGACAATACGTTGCATTTTTTACCGACTGTGGTTCGGTTCTAACAATTACCAATGGTTTGTCATATGCTCCCCATAATGAATGTGTTCCTTTGTTGATATACTGAGGAGTACAACTTTTGATTTCAGTATGCGCTACTGTCTGTGATGCCTATTGCTTGGTGATGGTTGGATAATAAAGTTTCTGTTGTGCCTTTATGCTGCATATGTGTGTGGTAGATTATGAGGCTAGTTTTATTAGCTGATCATGAAGTCTTCATCGCTAAACGATTTTTAACATTGTTTGGCTTCTTTTTTATTAACATATATTATCTGTGGGATTACTCTTGTCAATTTATAAATGGTTTCTCTGCTGAATCCGTTAGTCGAAGGTAGTTATTATTTATTCGATTTTAAAAATGGCAAATATTCGTTCTGGCCAGTTTTAATAAGTACGTTTTTACTACTAGTCATTATAAATTATTTACATTCCTGCCATGTTTTCCCACTTGACTCCCTTTTGGGCTCCTTCATCTTCATGATTTCCCACCCTTTTCCCAGACCTCCATCCTCCAACTCCCTATCTCTCCCACCCCCCTCCATCTACCTCTTCCAACCACACTCCATATCCATATGCCCATGGGTGTGGTTATGCTATGCCTTACCCCAAGATGGCCGATACCATATGCTATAAACTTTCATAAACGTTGTGTATCTGGTACCCCTTTCATGTTGTTTGATTAAATGGATGCGTGTGATTCTAGTGTCGTTAGGGGCCCTAATCTATGGCGTTTTGTGAAAGGACAACTTCACAGATTAATGTCTCTTTTTACTGGGAAATTTCAAAAAAGTTGTTTTATCTTCACATGATTCTGTAAGGTTTGTTGTGGTAAAAATTGGGGCTTGAAAAGTGTTGGAAGTAACAAGACTTTTTATTGTCTTTTGTTTAATTTTGGTTTGTTCAATTTTAATGCTAATATTGTGTTTCACGTATAATGACTACTTACCAACAAGGCATACAACTTTATCAAACGCGCCGTATGTCGCGCTGCTGTGCTTTACTGTTCAATGACAAATCACAAAGTATTTAACTGTTTGTGGTAAAGGTTTTGAAAGTATTAGTTTTATTGTTGACATGTACTTTTATTGTATTAATTGTTGTACTTTTGATGACTGGAGAAAATTGAAATAAAAACAAAAGATTTTTCCTACATCCTGATAGGTCGCCCCATCACGAAGTTTCCTTATGGCACAGGGAGTAGTTGACTGCAAGTTACCTTTATGCTCTGTAGATGCTCATTCGCACTTTCGTAGTTCTTATATTTTGGGGAATGCCATTTTGACTGTCTGATATGTATATAATCAAAAGATACGTTCCGTGTTTTTGATGTGCGCTTAATAATTTGGCAATAGCTCTATTTTACATGATTATAATTTTGGTTGTATGTCTTGTAGGATGATTTCAAAATGGGTCCCGACACGAAACAAGTTATGATATAAATAAAAGTGAAATTTACAACTTCGGCTATTTACCCGTTGTATTGAGCAAATGATAGGTTGTTGAACACATACGACGACTGATCGTGAAATGGCAAAGCGTGTGGAAGGAAATGAAAACTGCAGAAGCAGGGAAACGCCACCCTATATGCCAGAGATCAACGACAGAAAAAGGTACGGGAAATCGATACAGAGTTGCCAGTGCAGCAGACAAGGCAAGATGATACTAAAAATTTCGGAAGAAGATTGGTAGGGAAGAGGAGAATGGACGAAGAGGTTCCGGCAGGAGTTCGATATGTTATCCCCGAATAGGCTACCGGCAATCCCGCAGACGCCGTAACCGAATAAGAATAACAGATGTAGTATAAAGTTACGAGTGAACTGCCAGATCTCACTAACTTGCTCCTCGATATAAATGGTAGAACAATGAAGCAAAGGAAATCTTAAGGACGACAGCATACCTGCCATTCACTGAGGATACATCTATAGCTGGCGAAGGTGTCGCATACACAACGTATAAAGGGACAGTGCACTGGTGGAACTTTCATTTCCACTCAGGTGATTCATATAAAAAGCTTTAGTTGTGATTATGGCCGCATGACAGAAATAACAGACTTTCAACGCGGAAAGATAGTTGGAGCTAGACGCATCGGATATTCCATTACGGAAATCGTCAGGCAGTTCCGCATTCCGAGATTCACAGTGTCAAGAATAAGAAATTTCTGACGCTACCTCTCACCACGGACAATGCAGTGGCCGACGGTCTTCAATGAACGACCAAAAGCAGCGGCGTTTGTCTAGAGTTGTCCGTGGTAACAGACAAGTAGCACTGCGTGAAATAACAGCAAAAACCAATGTGAGACGTACAGTTGGACCCAAGACGACTGGGGTCGGATGAGTCCAGATTTCAGTTGGTAAGACCTGATGGTAGGGTTTGAGTGTGGCGTAGATCACACGAAACTGTGGGCCCAAGATCTCAACAAGCTGCCGGTGGCTCCACAATGGTGTGGACTGTGATTACGTGGAATGGACTGGGTCACTGGCTGGAAATGGTGATGTTCGGCTACTTGGAGACCATTTGCAGCCATACACGGACTTCATGTCCCAACAACGATTGGGTTTTTATGGCTGACAATGCGTCATGTCACCGAGCCACAGCTCTTCGCTATTGGATAGTTCGAGCGAATGATTTCGCCAGCCAGGTTGCTGTACGTGAATCCCGTTGAATACTTATAGGACATAATCAAGAGATCAGTCCGTGCACCGCGGCTGCTACGTTCACAGGTTCGAATCCTGCCTCGGGCGTGGATGTGTGTAATGTCCTTAGGTTAGTTAGGTTTGAGTAGTTCTAAGTCTAGGATACTGATGACCTCGTATGTTAAGTTCCATAGTGCTTAGAGCCATTTGAATTTGAGTTCGTGCACAAAATGCTGCAACGGCATCACTTTCGCGATTATGAACGGCTTTGGAGGCAGTATGGCTCAGTATTTCTGCAGTGGACTTTCAACGGCTTGTTGAGTCTTTACCAAGCCGGGAAAAAACAGTTCGACACGATATTACGAGGTACGCTGTGACTTTTTCCACCTCAGTGTACATTAGAAACCCTTCCGCGACAACAGGCAGAGTGCTTCGAAAACGTAAGACGTGTCACATAAAAATCTCGGTACTTCTGGGATCGGTCAATGAGACTTTCGATTGCGCAATGCATGTGAGTTTGCGGCAATCATACACAGAGTAAAGAAGCGCCACATGTTCAGAAACGCATTGTTCGCCAACGGCACAATGGCCTACTACAAACCGATAAATCTGCTGTCGGAGTTGTATTTCTGCCAGCCATTCGACGACATACAATGCAGCAGCGAAACACAAATTGTGGCCCATATATGAACCTTTTGGACCTCCATTGTGAATTAATTAGTGGAAGTAGAATCGTCAGAGGTTCTCATCAATAGGAATGGCGGTTTCCGGTTCGATTCCACACGGAAACCTGTCATAGAAAAACTTGAATCTATACTTAGTCGGCGCCGTTCTGCAATTTTACATTGCGAGAGCGATCGATTTGACATCGATGAGGCGGATTTCCACTACGGAGAGCGCTGCAATAGGAGCGACAACTGGATATATCACATAAGCGGCGACGTGGTTATAAATAGGGAAGCGCAGGATACTGTTATCAGCAAATACGTACAGGTGGTCAGATAAGTGTGTCGAAATATCGTGGCAGCAAGTTACTGACATCCACCGGCTCCGCTAGAAATTTCGTATCCCTGGAAAGTCTAAATTTCAAAAGAAGATGTGAGAAAGAAAAGTGATAGACGCATTCTGACTGTGGAATATTAGACGAGCATTTACCAGTTCAATGGAACAAGATACACACTATGTGATACATCTATGCAATGCGGACTTCACTACTAGATCTACATCTACATCCATATTCCGCAAGCCATCTGACGGTGTGTGGCGGAGGGTACCTTGAGTACCTCTATCGGTTCTCCCTTCTATTCCAGTCTCGTATTGTTCGTGGAAAGAAAGATTGTCGGTATGCCTCTGTGTGGGCTCTAATCTCTCTGATTTTATCCTCATGGTCTCTTCACGAGATATACGTAGGAAGGAGCAATATACTGCTTGACTCCTCGGTGAAGGAATGTTCTCGAAACTTCAACAAAAGCCCGTACCGAGCTACTCAGCGTCTCTCTTCGACTGGAGTCTATCTATCGTCTCCGTAACGCTTTCGCGATTACTAAATGATCCCGTAACGAAGCGCGCTGCTCTCCGTTGGATCTGTTCTTTCTCTTCTATCAACCTTATATGTTACGGATCCCACATAGGTGAGCAGTATTCAAGCACTGGGCGAACAAGCGTACTGTAATCTACTTACTATGTTTTCGGACTACATTTCCTTAGGATTCTTCCAATGAATCTCAGTTTGGCATCTGCTTTACCGACGATTAATTTTATATGGTCATTCCGTTTTAAATCACTCCTAATGCCTACTCCCAGATAACTTATGGAATTAAGGGCTTCCAGTTGCTGATCTGCTATATTGTAGCTAAATGATAAACGATCTCTCTTTCAGTGCATTCGCAGCACATTACACTTTTCTACATTAAGATTTAGTTCCCTTCCCAGTAGCATGCGTTAATTCGTTGCAGATCCTCCTCCATTTCAGTACAATTTTCCATTGTTACAACCTCTCGATATACTACAGCATCATGCGCAGACAGCCTCAGTGAACTTCCGATGTTATCCACAAGGTCATTTGTATATATTGTGAACAGCAACAATCCTACGACTATCCCCTGCGGCACACCTGAAATCAGTCTTACTTTGAAAAACTTCTCTCCATTGAGAATGACATGCTGCGTTCTGTTATCTGTGAACTTTTCAATCCTATCATACAAGTGGTCTGATAGTCCATTTGCTCTTACTTCGTTCATTAAACGACTGTGAGGAACTGTATCAAACGCCTTGCGGAAGTCAAGAAACACGGCATCTACCTTGGAACCCGTGTCTATGGCCCTCTAAGTCTCGTGGACGAATAGCGCGCCCTGGATTTCACACGATCGCCTTTTTCGAAACACATGCTGATTCCTGGTTGTCTAGTCTCCAGAAAAGTCATTATACTGGAACATAATACGAGTTCCAAAATTCTACAACTGATCGGCGTTATAGATATAGGTCTATAGTTCTGAACATCTGTTTGACGTCCCTTCTTGAAAACGGGGATGACTTGTGCCCTTTTCCAGTCTTTTGGAACGCTACGCTCTTCTAAAGACCTACGGTACACCACTGGAAGAAGGGGCGCAAGTTCCTTCGCGTACTCTGTGTAAAATCGAACTGGTATCCCATCAGGTCCAACGGCCTTTCCTCTTTTGAGCGATTTTATTTGTTTTTCTATCCCTCTGTCATCTACACTACTGGCCATTAATATTGCTACACCACGAAGATGACGTGCTACAGACGCGAAATTTAACCGACAGGAAGAAGATGCTATGATACGCAAATGATTAGCTTTTCAGAGCATTCACACAAGGTTGGCGCCGGTGGAGACACCTACAATGTGCTGACATGAGCAAAGTTTCCAACCGATTTCTCATATACAAACAGCAGTTGACCGGCATTACCTGGTGAAACGTTGTTGTGATGCCTCGTGTAAGGAGGAGAAATGCGCACCATCACGTTTCCGAATTTTATAAAGGTCGGATTGTAGGCTATCGCGATTGCGGTTTATCGTATCGCGTCATTGCTGCTAGTGTTGGTCGAGATGAAATGACTGTTAGCAGAATATGGAATCGGTGGGTTCAGGAGGGTAATACGGAACGCCGTGCTGGATCCCAACGGCCTCGTATCACTAGCAGTCGAGATGACAGGCATCTTATCCGCATGGCTGTAACGGTTCGTGCAGCCACGACTCGTCACCTGAGTCAACAGATGAGGACGTTTGCAAGACAACAACCATCTGCACGAACAGTTCGACGACGTTTGCAGAGATCATGGCTGCGGTTATCCTTGACGCTGCATCACAGACAGGAGTGCCTGCGATGGTGTACTCAACGACGAACCTGGGTGGCCGGCCGGAGTGGCCGTGCGGTTCTAGGCGCTACAGTCTGGAACCGAGCGACCGCTACGGTCGCAGGTTCGAATCCTACCTCGGGCATGGATGTGTGTGATGTCCTTAGGTTAGTTAGGTTTCATTAGTTCTAAGTTCTAGGCGACTGATGACCTCAGAAGTTAAGTCGCATAGTGCTCAGAGCGATTTGAACCTGGGTGCACGCACGAATGGCAAAAAGTCATATTTTTGGATGAATCCAGGTTCTGTTTACAGCATCATGATGGTCGCATCCGTGTTTGGCGACATCGCGGTGAACGCACATTGGAAGCGTGTATTCGTCATCGCCATACGGCGTATCACCCGGCGTGATGGTATGGGGTGCCATTGTTTACATGTCTCAGTCATCTCTTGTTCGCAGTGACAGCACTTTGAACAGTGGACGTTACATTTCAGATGTGTTACTACCCGTGGCTCTACCCTTCATTCGATCCCTGCGGAAACTTACATTTCAGCAGGATAATGCACGACTGCATGTTGCAGGCGCTGTACGGGCATTTCTGGATACAGAAAATGTTCGACTGCTGCCCTGGCCAGCACATTCTCCAGATCTCTCACCAATCGAAAACGTCTGGTCAATGGTGGCCGAGCAACTGGCTCGTCACAATACACTAGTCACTACTCTTGATGAACTGTGGTATCGTGTTGAAGCTGCATGGGCAGCTGTACCTGTACATGCCATCCAAGCTCTGTTTCACTCAATGCCCAGGCGTATCAAGGCCGTTATTACGGACAGAGGTGGTTGTTCTGGGTACTTATTTCTCAGTATGTATGCACCCAAATTGCTTGAAAATGTAATCACATGTCAGTTCTAGTATAATATATTTGTGCAATGAATACCCGTTTATCATCTGCATTTCTTCTTGGTGTAGCAATTTTAATGCCCAGTAGTGTACATGTATGCAGCATATGTAGAAGCCTGTAACACAAGTTAAGTACAATATATATTATTTTTTACCATCGACTACTAATTATATCAGCTGTTACAGATACAGACTATGCAGCCAGCTCCTTACCGACTTCACTGCCAAACCTGCAATATATGTTTCTATTTAGCATGGGCCACCTGTCGTCATAACAATTTTGTTTCATAATTTGAGGCCACAGTCATAATTATATATCGTTGAAGTCAGTACCGCCATTAGACTGTTTTTTATTTGCAGTGTTACATTTACACGGTCATGATTTCGGCTTCAAAGTGCCATTATCAAGTTTTTTATGTGTTATATAGTGCCTAAGATGCCATACTGTCGTCTTTAAAATACGCTATTACACACATTTTCTAAGGGTCAATATTTCTGGTAAAACCTACTGCTTTGTTTTATCACTGAGTATACCATCTTGACTGAAAGACAGTGTATTTTAAATACTACAGTATGCCATCTTAGGCACTGTATTACACTTAAAAGACTTTGATAATGGCACTTTGAAGCCGAAATAATGATCGTGTAAATGTAACACTGCAAATAAAAAACAGTCAAACAGCGGTACTGACTTTAAAGAAAAAAGAAATGACGACGAGAATCATAACACTGTGGACTAATGGCAGCTCATTCTTCCTCAACAGCCGAAACAAGGACCCTCGGATCTGGAAGTAGACGTTCTAACTCATACCAAAGGGACTTCAGGGTGGCCAGTCAATTTCAGGATAATTTTGTCCACAAACCATTGCCTATATGGCACTGTCCATTGACATGTCGTTACAATCACCGTGTCTCCGTTCACCTCCCCTGTACGCAGTACACGATGCTGTAAAATGTGTTCTTACGTTTCCACATTAGGTTTATTTATTTTTTTTTTAATGCGCAGTAGATGGACCACGCAAGGAACCACAGGAAACACAACCTTACTCTAACACCTCCTCCACCGTATTTCAATGTTCGTACTACGCATGAGGGTAGGTATTAACGTTCTACAATCATCCGAGAAGCTCAAACCATTCCATCGGAATGTAGAGGGTATAGCGGTTCACCACTCCAAAACACTCGTTTTCGACTGGAAACGGTCTCGTGGCGTAGCTCTTAACACAGCGTCGCTTAGCATTGACTACAGAATGCGTGGTTTATGGAGACTGGCTACTCCATTGAACCTACATTCTTTTTAACTCGCTACTGCTGGTAGCACTCTGGAACTCGTGAATGATTCCACCCTCTGGTTTCATGCGATTTATTTCACAACTTCCCTACCGTTCAGCTTATGGTTCTCCCTTCGTGTTTCAACTTGACAGCCACTTCGCCAACAGTCGACTTGGGGAGCTTTAGGAAGGCTGGAATGTTCCTGACGTGACTGTTACTCAGGTGACATCCAGTGACTAGTTCACGTTCAAAGCTACAGAGGTGTCCTGGCCGACCCGTTCTGTTGTGACTCTAGTCACATTACAGTACGCCCTGCCTCCTTTCGTACTGGCGGGTCTGCCAGTTGCGACATCTACTAAACAATAAATGTCTTTTTCCAAAGCAGTTTCACAGACGAGGACTGCACTGTAGTTACTTCTCGAGATTGTCGCACAGGTGACAAAATGGTAGATATCGAAATACACTACTGGCCATTAAAATTGCTACACCAAGAAGAAATGCAAATGATAAACGGGTATTCATTGCACAAATATATTATACTAGAACTGACATGTGATTACATTTTCACGCAATTTGGGTGCATACATCCTGAGAAATCAGTACCCAGAACAACCACCTCAGTCCGTAATAACGGCCTTGATATGCCTGGGCATTGAGTGAAACAGAGCTTGGATGGCGTGTACAGGTACAGCTGCCCATGCAGCTTCAACACTGTACCACAGTTCATCAAGAATAGTGACTGGCGTATTGTGACGAGCCTGTTGCTCGGCCACCATTGACCAGACGTTTTCGATTGGTGAGAGATCTGGAGAATGTGCTGGCCAGGGCAGCAGTCGAACATTTTCTGTATCCAGAAATGCCCGTACAGCGCCTGCAACATGCAGTCGTGCATTATCCTGCTGAAATGTAAGTCTCCGCAGGGATCGAATGAAGGGTAGAGCCACGGGTAGTAACACATCTGAAATGTAACGTCCACTGTTCAAAGTGCCGTCACTGCGAACAAGAGGTGACTGAGACATGTAAACAATGGCACCCCATACCATCACGCCGGGTGATACGCCAGTATGGCGATGACGAATACATGCTTCCAATGTGCGTTCACCGCGATGTCGCCAAACACGGATGCGACCATCATGATGCTGTAAACCTGGATTCCTCCGAAAAAATGACGTTTTGCCATTTGTGCGTGCACGCAGGTTCGTCGTTGAGTACACCATCACAGGCGCCCTGTCTGTGATGCAGCGTCAAGGGTAACCGCAGCCATGGTCTCCGAGCTGATAGTCCATGCTGCTGCAAGCGTCGGCGAACTATACGTGCAGACGGTTGTTGACGTGCAAACATCCCCATCTGTTGAGTCAGGGATCGAGACGTGGCTACACGATCCGTTAAAGCCATGCACATAAGAGGCCGTTGGTGATGTGTCGACAGAAGTGCCGACACAGTGTGACTTGAGGGGACCGCAATGCACGCTATAAACACACGAAGGATGGCGTGAGGTCTGAAACAGGATACGTAATGAATGCTATAAAGAAAAGTACGTAGCTTTTGGAATACTTAACTTTAATCCATCCTTGTTGTATACATCGTTCTTGATGAGACATGCTTTATACGATAAGTATCAATTGCTATGTAAGGCTAATGGCGCCTTGCTAGGTCGTAGCCATGGACTTAGCTGAAGGCTATTCTAACTATCTGCTCGGCAAAGGAGCGAGGCTTCGTCAGTGTAGTCGCTAGCAAAGTCGTCCGTACAACTGGGGCGAGTGCTATCCCGTATCTCGAGACCTGCCTTGTGGTGGCGCTCGGTCTGCGATCACACAGTGGCGACACGCGGGTCCGACAAGTACTAATGGACCGCGGCCGATTTAAAACTACCACCTAGCAAGCGTGGTGTCTGGCGGTGACACCACAGTTGGGATCCAGCACGGCGTTCCGTATTACCCTCCTGAACCCACCGATTCCATATTCTGCTAACAGTCATTGGATCTCGACCAACGCGAGCAGCAATGTCACGATACGATAAACCGCAAGCGCGATAAGCTACAATCCGACGTTTATCTAAATCGGAAATCCTACTGAAAGTGTCCTCAAAGGAATTCAAGCAGTCTTAAAGGAGAAAAGTTAAACACACCTGAGATTAATGACCATATACAGACGTCTAGAAACTTTTCTTCAGATTCTGTATGTAATCAACAGAAAAAAATTAGGTTTGCTGTTTACTACAAAAATGTTCTCATTACTGGTACGGCTTGGTAGAATAGGTAAGTGAACTTCTTTTTAGCAATTGGCGATTCTGACTGTGATTTAACACTATGTGAAACAAACGCAGTCATTACACCCGTACAGCAGACACAGGGCGGGGTGCAAGTACAGCTGCTGCTGCAACCTCACCTTCAGCCCTCGATTGCTGCGACAGCCAGGAGTGGAAGAGGTCACATCGGGCTGCTTACTTAACGGCGCCGACCACGCCAGTCCGCCCCCGCCGCCCCCGCACGCCGTGTGTGCCTTGGAGATGCAGGGAGTGGCGTCGGGCCGGGCGGCGCGCTGACGCCATCATTTGTTCGGCGCGCGGCCCACGCCCATATTGTTAAGTGCGGGAAGGCGGAGGCGCAGCCGCGTTCATCACAAGAGCGCGCGGAGAGGGTATCGCCGTCGGCGGGGGAGCGAGAGTAACTGCCGGCGGCACACGATACACGCACGCACCTCCCACCACTCTAGCATACACGCTGCACCAGTGTCAAAAAGTTCAACACAACTTGCTTCCAAAGAAACCATGTAGTCAACACACCGTCTATAACACTAGAACAAGTGGCAGATTATACTTTTTCGAGGTGAAAAGACCTACACTACTGGCCATTAAAATTGCTACAATACCAAAATGACGTGCTACAGACGCGAAATTTAACCAACAGGAAGAAGATGCTGTGATATGCAAATGATTAGCGTTTCAGAGCATTCACAAAAGGTTGGCGCCGGTGGCGACACCTACAACGTCCTGACACGAGGAAAGTTTCCAACCGATTTGTCATATACAAACAGCAGTTGACCGGCGTTGCCTGGTGAAACGTTGTTGCGATGCCTCGGTCAAGGAGGAGAAATGCGTACCTTCACGTTTACGACTTTGATAGAGGTCGCATTGTAGCCTCTCGCGATTGCGAGTTATCGTATCGCGACATTGCTGCTCGCGTTGGTCGAGATCCAATGACTGTTAGCAGCATATGGAATCGGTGGGTTCAGGAGGGTAATACGGAACGCCGTGATGGATCCCAACGGCCTCGTATCACTAGCAGTCGAGATGACAGCCATCTAATCCGCATGGCTGTAACGGATCGTGCAGCCACGTCCAGATCCCTGAGCCAGCAGATGGGGACGTTGACAACAAGCATCTGCACGAACAGTTCGACGACGTTTGCAGCAGCATTGACTATCAACTAGGAGACCATGGCTGCGGTTACCCTTGACGCTGCATCACAGGAGCGCCTGCGATGGTGTCATCGCCATACCGGCGTATCAGCCGGCGTGATCATATGAGGTGCCATTGGTTACACGTCTCGGTCACCTCTTGTTCGCATTGACGGCGCTTGGAACAGTGGACGTTACATTTCAGATGTGTTACGACCCGTGGCTCTACCCTTCATTCGATCCCTGCGAAACCCTACATATCAGTAGGATAATGCACGACCGCATGTTGCAGGTCCTGTAAGGGCATTTCTGGATACAGAAAATGTTCGACTGCTGCCCTGGCCAGCGCATTCTCCAGATCTCTCACCAATCGAAAACGTCTGGTCAATGGTGTCCGAGCAACTGGGGCACGTCACAATACGCGTCACTACTCTTAATGAACTGTGGTATCGTGTTGAAGCTGCATGGAGAGCTGTACCTCTACACGCCATCCAAGCTCTGTTTGACTCAATGCCCAGGCGTATCAAGGGCGTACTACGGCTAGAGGTGATTGTTCTGGGTACTGATTTCTCAGGATCTATGCAACCAAATTGCGTGAAAATTAATCACATGTCAGTTCTAGTATAATATATTTGTCCAAGGGATACCCGTTTATCAGCTGCATTTCTTCTTGGTGTAGCAATTTTAATGGCCAGTAGTGTATTAAGTCGGGTCGAAGAGCCACTGCGGCGGAAGAGAAACAGAAGTTCCTGACGCGTTTGGGAACTAGGCAGTGCACTGTAATGGATGAGCCAGACAATAACGGATTTTACTTTATTATATGAGCCTCCAAACGGTAACTTCATTTTTCCATTGCGGCCAAACCAGGGCCGGCCTGTAAATTCTTTCGTCCCACGGTCTAGTAACAGGAAGTCAGCATCGAGGAAGGGCACCTTGATCACGAGCCTCTCTCATGTGCTTACGAGGTAACGCCACCCCAGGCGTCGCTTAGCAGGCAACACTCTGGAAAATTCCATACCGCCCGCACGGTTTGCTCGGTCCTGACCAGTGAGGGCGTAGGAAGCCGCTTGGTACGTCGAATATAACCGGCCGCCCGTCGCCGCTGCCACTCTCTTGTATCCTTGCTCACCCGCGAGTCGGATGCGCGCCCTGTAGCATTGAACATCTCCAGCTTCTCCCGGTGCTGCGGCACTGTGGACTTAATTTTGGCAGACAACCACTTTCGTTAGCTTCGCGAACAATGTCTCGCTAAACTGTACGCTCTGGCTCACCCTCACCTCTCTAGGCCTGTGTAACCCCTTTCAACATGCTTTCGCCAATAAATGGCCTTTATCTAAAAATTACCCTATTCATTCGATAACGCCCACCGCCCGCCCACACGCCCATCCTGTACAGCACAATGCGACTAAAACTACTATCAGATTTTACACGCACACTGGCTGACCAAAATTGTCCGGACACGCTGATGTAACGCTGAACTAGATGTATCGAGAAGCGGACCCGCCACTACAAAAATAGTAAGCGACTACTGTCAATAAAGAAGTAGTAACAGCAGAATGAGTCGGTCAGATGATCTCATTGACTTCAAAATGATTCAAATGGCTCTGAGCACTATGGGACTTAACATCTGAGGTCATCAGTCACCTAGAACTTAGAACTACTTAAACCTAACTAACCTAGGGATATCACACACATCCAAGCCCGAGGCAGGATTAGAACCTCCGACCGTAGCAGCAGCGGGGTTCAGGACTAAAGCGCCCAGAATCGCTCGGCCATAGCGGCCGGCTCAGTCACTTCCAACGTGGCCTAGTCATTCAGTATCACCTCAACACCAAATCTGTCAGATGCATTTCTAAAGACAACAAAGTCCGATGTTCCTGATATGATTGTGAGATCCAAAGGCGAAGGAACAACTGCAACTCCCACAGCTCGACCAAGAGCAGGCAGACTGAAGGACAGTGACCATCGAGCGTTGCCAGGGGTGGTCGCAGAAAATCACAAGAAATCAGCGAAGTGAGAAGTGTTACCAGCAAACCAGCTAGCCCAATGATTGTTCATACGGAGTCAAAGAGAATGGGGTAGTATGGTCAGGCAGCTGCCCATAAGCCACGCCCTTCCGTTCTAGGTAATAAGCGCTGACTGAGGTGCTGTGAACACCGTCGGAAAGTGGTTGACTAGAACGAGTGATCTGGAGTGGTGAATCACCCTCTACTCTCTAACAATAAGACGGAATGGTTTTGGTTTCGCGAATGCCTGGGATACGCCATCATCTGTCGTGCCAGCAACAAAGTACGGCGTGGGCGGTGTGACTGCATAGAGGTGTTTTTCGAGGCTGCGCTGTGGTCCACTTACTGCTGTTAAGAAAACGGTAAATCCGGCCGGATATGAACACTCTTTTCAACACTTTACAGTATCTGAACTGCGTGAAGGCGAAGACTGTTTGTATCAGCATGTCAATGCATCCTGTTATAAAACATCATCAGTGAGGCAATGGTTTGTGGACAGTAGCATTCCTGAAATTAACTACCCTGCACTGAGTCCCACCTGAATCCAATGGAGCACCTGTTGGATAGGACAGAACGAGAATGACGACTTCACTCCAGACCCCAGCGTCCAAAATTGTCTGGACTCTGTCCTTCAGGGAAAATGGGACTCCGTTCGTCTACAGACAAGCTGCCACTGTGCTGAATAGGTCCCCAGCACAGCTCAAGCCGTCATAAAGTCTAAGGGTGGACACCCTGCATATTAATGCTTACCAATAGGTGTCCGTATACTTTTGATGAGAAAGTATCCTTTTTCGTGGTGGAAAAACGTTTGTGCTTGGATTGAAAGGGCTCTGTGGCATAAGAGGAAATGAAGTTGCCAACACCTTTGCGAAGGAGGCAGCACGCAGTGCGACAAAGAAACTTGGCCAAATTACAAATGTATACGTTCTCCACATCGTGCGGCTGTAAATTACAGCTGCTGAGAAAAAACTGCGTCCTTCATAACAAAAATTCGTCAGGGGCGAGTAGGACTGAGGTTCCCGTACAAACTTAATTACATATATAGACAGTTCACCCATTCCGGAAATCTTGAATCTAGACCGTTTTTGCCTGTTATCGACATTGATACTAGCAAGATATCAGACCCAGGGATTCCATGAGTTTCGAGATTGCTTTATTTTCGTTAATATGAATGTGACATAAAGACATGCAAGAGTGAGGCAACAATTATTATAATAACCAGTATTTGTCCATTCAGGCTGATTGGGCCGCAATGGTAAAAGTCAAAGATCAGGCAAGGAATGACTTTATTGCCCGTATAACGTGTTTCGGAATTTATCCATCATCAGATATCCAGAAGCGTTTACTGCACGTAGATACGGCGTTTCAAGTCGTATGTCAAACAGTTCGTGAATGTTTGGCATACAACTTGAAATACTGTATCTAAGAGCAGTAATGGCTCCTGTGTGTTCCGAAACGCGTCATATATCCAATAAGATCATTCTTTACCTGGTGTTTGACTTTTACCATTGGAATTCAGCCAGCCTGAATGCACAACTACTGACTGTTTCAATTTCAAGTTCGATGTCGTAGAAACAACGACATAAGAAATATTTTCTGTGTGGTATGATTATATATTAACAATTCCAGGATTTTTTTCTTTATTTTTACTACCTACTTTTACTTGCGTCTTGCCAAACTTCACGATTATACGTCAACGGGAAGTAGCCTATAGGTTTTGATGAATGAGTTCGAAAGTTGCCGTATCTTTGACTGTGTTGATTTAGAAGCCTCAATGTTTTACACCGCCAAGGGAACATAAACCGCAGTATGTGACATAAGTTTCAAATTGATACGTCTTCCCATTCGTGAAAAAAAAGGGTTTTTGAAAATCGAACAGACGGACAGAGAACAAAGCGGTCCTATAAGGTTTCTATTTTTACTGACTGAGGTACAGAACTAAAGTGTAAGACACAGATTTACGCGGGAATAATTGAGGAGGTTGAATGTCAGAGTTTTCTCTGAAATAGAGGTTGCCTGACGAGAGCAAGTCGTGGCGCGTTGCTTCAAATCCGTCAGAAGACCTGCGGCTTAAAGAAGCTAACAGCCATCACTGACTCTTCTACGTAAGCCCCACTCCGCGTTCTCAAAGTAGTATCGACTGCGAAAGACCTCTCCTAGGAAATCGTATAACATAGTGTGACATGTGGGAAACAACATTTCCTATTAACTGATTTGTTAATGTGGTAGAGGTGCTCCAGATACCATACATCTAATTTATGCTGATCATATAATTTTCGACACGATAGGGTCCGCAGCTGTGATGAATTTTTCAATGATTTCTTGAAGCCTTCAGCTGTTATTTTCTTTATTTCCTCTACGATTGTACAGTTTCGGCCTTAGGTCATTTTCAAGTGTTTTATGGATGATTTTTTGGTAACATATTATGTCATATACGTCATTGCTCCTATGACATCATGTTATGCTCATAAATTAGTTCTAGGTGTTCAACTCGAGCTAATCGCAGCTCCTATGATATCATGTTGTGTTCATAAATTAGGTCGAGGTGAACACTTAGAACTAATTTATGACCATAACATGACGTTATAGTCGCAACGACGTATATGACATAATCTGTTACCAAAAAATGATCCATAAAATACTTGAAAATGGCCTAAGGTCGAAGTTGTACAATCATACTTGAAATAAAGAAAATGGCAGCTGGAGGCTTCTAGATATCATTCAAAAAATTATGCTAATCAGTTATAAGGAGGTTACAGTGATGCTGACAGTGGACCATAGAGAATAGAGATGTGTTACTTCCTAAAACGTATCTGAGCGATGGTCTCCATTTCGTCAACCAGTGGCCTCAGGAAGCCTTCCGGAACTACAGAGAGCAAGAAGTCCAACTCCGAGAAGTTTTCCGTAAACTTTAATTAAGATCAAATTTTTGTTGGAAGTTTAAGGTTCTTTGGATCTGAATCCATCTTTCGAGGTCCTGGAAACAAAAAGTCTGATTTTATCAACCTTGTCTTCCCAGAGGGAGTTTCTTGCAGCAATGACCTTAAACTGAGACTACTTGCCCTAAGGAGCATTGAGGTTAGTAACTGTGTGGAGTGACTCGCAGAGTCTTTTGTAACTCGTTCAAAGTCTTTGGAACTGCATCGAAAACTGTACGAAAGGTCAGGTCGAGCTGCGTTGACCGCAACACATGTGATAAAAGTACTGTTTGGCAACTATTGCAGGCAACCTTGATCAGAGCGACGAGTACTTGTGGTTTGCAGTTGCTGCTTTATACAAGGTGTATAATTTATGTTGACCATTCTAAAAAACGTTCTGACCAAAATTTAAATTAAAAGAAATGTATGAATCAAACGTTTTTTAGCTTCCAGGGGGCATTAACCAGCATGAGTGCCTATCTTGAAAACCCCGTTCTTTACGAGGATACAAACAGAAGTTCGTGTGTCTAAAATGCTACACTATCCTGTAATCCACTTGCTCTCCTGCAGACTTGTTCAAGAGCGTAACAAGGTATACCATTTCCAAAAACATGATATTATGAAAAGGGTAGAGATTGGTTGATACGGGGGAGGGGATCAGACAGCGAGGATTGGGGAAGGATGGGGAAAAAGTCAGCCGTGCCCATTAAAAGGAACCATTCCGGAAATTGCCTCAAGCGATTTACGGAAATCATGGGAAACCTAAATCAGGATGGCCAGATGCAGATTTGAACCGTCGTCCTCTCGAATGACAGTCCAGTGTGCTAACCACTGCGCCACCTCGCTCGGCAAAACTTAAGGCAAAACTGAATTTTACTCTCCCGTACTAGCGCACAGTGCCAGAACACGGGGTAACGAAACTCGAACACTTACTGGAGTTCTTAGTAAACAAATGGGAACAGGAGGAAATTGCACGCAGCTCACTCCGTCAGCCGATTTCAAAAAATGGCTCTAAGTACTATGGGACTTAACATCTGAGGTCAGCAGTCCCATAGACGTAGAACTACATAAACCTAACTAACCTAAGGTCATTACACACATCCATGCGCGAGGCAGGATTCGAACCTGCGACCGTAGCAGCAGCGCGGTTCCGGACTGAAGCGCCTAGAACCGCTCGGCCACAGCAGCAGGACGTTCGTGATTGTAATTCTTACGTATTTATTCTAATTTACGGGCTTTAGATTTTACTTATTAATCGTGTAACCGAAGTTTAACGTATTCCTTTTAGCACTCATGTGGATGACCTCACACTTTTCGTCATTTAGGGTTAATTGACAATTTTCGATCCTTACAGATGTCTTTTCTAAATCGTTTGGCAATTTGTTTTGATCTTCTGATGACTTTACTAGACAATAAACGACAGCATCATCTGCAAACAACCTTTGACAGCTGTTCAGATTGTCTCCTAAATCGTTTATACAGATAAGGAACAGCAGAGAGCGTGTAACACTACCTTGTGGAATGCCAGAAATCACGTTCATTTTACTCGATGACTTTCTGTCACTTACTACGAACTGTGACCTCTCTGACAGGAAATTACGAATCCAGTCACGTAATAGAGATGATATTCCATAAACACGCGATTTCACTAAAAGCCGCTTCTGTAATACAGTGTCAAAAGCCTTCTGGAAATCTAGAAAAACGGAATCTTTTTTTGTGTATGCGTAATCCGTGTTGATTGTGTGTCAATAAACCGTTCGGTATACATGTTCCAAAATCATTCTGCTTATCGGCATTAATAATATGGGCCTGTAATTTAGCAAATTACTCCCACTACCTTTCTTGATTATCTCTGATCTGTGCAACTTACCAGTATTTGAGTACGGATCTTTCGTTTAGCGAGCGGTTTTATATGCATGTTAAATATGAAGCTATTACATCAGCAGACTCTGAAAGGAACCTAACTGTTATACAATCTGAACTGAATACTTGCTTGCTTTCGTTAAGTGATTTAAGTTGCTTCACTTTTCCGAGGATACCTACTTGTAAGTTACTCAAGGTGGCAGCCGTACTTCATTCGAATTCTGGAATGTCTGCTTCGTCTTCTTTGGCGAAGGAGTGTCAGAAGGCTGTCTTTAACAATTCCGCGTTAGCAGTAATGTCATAGATAGTATGTCCATTGCTATTGTGCAGCGAAGGCATCGACTGTGTCTTGCCAATAGCATACTTCACATACGACCACAATATCTTTGGTTTTTCTGCCAGGTTTCGAGACGAAGTTTCGTTGTGGAATCTATTATAAGCATCTCGCATTGATGTCCGCGCTAAATTTCGAGCTTCTGTAAAAGATCGTCCGCGTGGAAGATTTTGTGTTCGTTTAAATTTGGTCTATGATCATCAGCACTATATCATGGTCTACAGATTACGTTCTTGTTTATAGGAAACAGTCGCCGTCGGTCGATCTTAAGGAGATGCAGAAAAATTTGGACAGAGTTTCTGCTTGGTGTAATCAATATAACGAAAGGAAGGAACTACTCAGTGTCCAGTTACACTGTCAGTTGCCGGGGCAACCGTGGTTTTGGTGTAGCACCTCGCACTTCTAATCCAATGGCGGCCGACGACTTCCGGCATTAGTAGTCACCTTCTATCTACCAACGACTCTTTCAAAGATGGTGGAGGAACTGCCAGAGGTTCCAGGCGCTCTCTTGCCCTTGGTGTGCAGCAATGATCAATGGCAACAGAGTGCTGAATGGAATGGAAACTACTGCGTTAAAGACACATAATTTGTATGACATGTGTCTCGTAACTGAAAAGCGTCGTAATGAGTTCTCCATTGGCAAACGATTCTGGTTTATACTCCCTTTCGGACAGCCGTGAGGGGCCTGCCAAGAGGGAGGTTTACACGAGGAAAAGATTAAATAATCAACGACGCGATAACATGCTAAGGGTGGGAGCATCAGAATTTACAACAGTGCAGAAAAGCTAGCCACCAGGTGCTAGTCTGTTGGGTACAATAACTAGCTTATCGATCGCTTCAACTACTGCCGCCAAAGACGCGAATGGGGCCGATCTAACAACCCGTCTAGTTCACACAGTCACAGCTATGAATGTGAAGGTACGACAGAGAGTGAGCTCCTGTGAATATTTCAATGATAGGGTTGTTCTCATCAGATTCGACAGCAAACCAACGATGATTGATCGTCCAGTCATTCCGACATAGACTTTTCTACTCGTACATAGTATTCTGTATATTGGGTGTACTCAGCATCAGCATGATCGGACATAAGCGGGATTGCAGGTTGGGACAGGTAGAGAAATCGGTCGTGGCAGAACACGCTCATTACGGGACTGATTATGTAGTAAAATTTACCGGCATGAAAGTTTTTGCTGTATTGAAGGGCTATTATACCCGCTTGTTCGCGGAAGCTATAGAAATACTAAAAACATGACGATGGCTTAGACAAGTAAGAAATAGCCTCAAGATGAACTGATCCTGGATTCCCCACCTGCAGAGAACGACCGCCGTGGGTAGTAAGGGGAGAACCGCAGCGGTAATGATCACTGTAAAGCCCTTGAACGATAGCGCGCCCGGTACGTACAGGATGAAAAGTATTTAAACCGACAAACTCTGGGAGGTTGTAGGGGACATCAAAACCAATATTTTTCCCTAATGTCATTTTTTCCTACGAGGAGTATTTTAACCGGTAGAGGAAGATTTCTCTGGCGCAAATTAGTTAAACCAACAAACACTTTTCCATTTTTATGACCAAGAGACAACACATAAACAAAACCCAATTTCAATTACAGTATATTTTCAAAAAGGCCTCCATTGACACGTAAACAAAGGTTACGCCGTCGGATCATGTTCTGTCTGACACGGGCAAAAACCCCAGGAGTATACTGAATAGTTCCTGCTGCTGCTACTATCCGGGCAACCAGATCCTCTTCTGATGCAACAGGAGTTGCGTAAACACTGTTCCGCATCTCTCCCCACGCAAAAAAGTCCAGAGGGGACATATCTGGGGATCGAGCAGGCCATGGTACAGGACCACCTCTGCCAAACCACGTTTCTGGGAACCGTTGGTCCAGGAATCGACGGACACGACGACTGAAATGTGCCGGCGCCCCGTCATGTCGGAACCACATGCGTTGTCTTGTAGGGAGCGGCACGTCTTCCCGCAATTCTGGCAATGCTCTGGCGAGAAAATTGTAATAATGCCTGCCATTTAATGGCCTAGGTAGCAGATACGGTCCAATTAAAAGTCCCCAGCAACTCCGACCCACACATTAACGAAGAACCGCACTTGATGAGCGCTAGTAACTGTGGCGTATGGGTTATCCTCACTCCAAACATGCGAATTCTGCATGTTGAAGACTCCATCACGCCCGAACATTGCTTCATTGGTAAACAACACAGAGGATGGAAATGTAGGTTGCATTTCACACAGTTCCAGGTACCACTGCGAAAATTGTGCTCTGGGTGGATAATCAACTTGTTCCAGGTTATGAACAAAGTGAAATGGACGTAACAATTGCTCTCGGGGCTGTTCTTACATTCGTCTGATTTGTCTCCATGTTACGTGCAATTGCACGAGTGCTGTTGAAGGATCCCGCTCCACATGCTGCAAGACAGCTTCCTCAAATTGCAGCTTTCTTACCGTGCGACGGCGTCCTTGTCCAGGTAATCTGCTAAATGACTCGATCTCACGCAGACGTTGGTACACAACAGCAAAGGTCGTATGATGCGGGATACGGCGATTGGGATATTTTTGTTGATAAATCCGCTGTGCAGCTCGTCCGTTGTGGTGCGCTGCGTAGTACGCACCAACCATATCAGTGTACTCACCCCAGGTGTATCGCTCCATTAGTAAACAGAGACAAAGCACTACTACACTGGTGGACAGCAGTCGCCTACAACTGAAGAGCGTAATACGGCCTCCAACAACTGAAGAGCGTAATATGGCCTCCACCGGTTTAAATAATCCTCATAGGAAAAAATGACACTAGGGAAAAATATTTGTTTTGATGTTCCCTACAACCTCCCAGTGTTTGTCGGTTTAAATAATTTTCACCCTGTATAATCTGCGGCCGCGAGTTCGACTCCAGTCCACCACCAGCAGCTTTGGCATTGGCAATGCCAGCCACTCTTGCTGGTGAAACGTCCGAAAAATTAGCAAACAAATGTCGGCCGACGACCCCGAGACAGAAGCCAACAGCCAATTTGTCAACAAGAGGCCACGAAAGTCTTAACAAGTTTTTAGCTCTGTAAGGCTTGAGATCAAATAACCCGGTAGGTATTTCTAAAATCACTGGGGGAACTGGCAAAAAAAAAAAACGACTATTCATATCGGTGCGCAGAATCTATGAGACTTACAAGTTCGGAAAAATATCATCCGTACAGTTCCGAAGATAGCAAGGGCACATGTGCGAAAACTACCACAAAATCAGTTTTAAGGCTTACGCATTCAAACTGCTGAAGAGAACAATATACAGAAGAATGGAAAAAATTGAGGCGCTTTTAAATGACGATCAGTTTGGATTTAGGAGAGGTAAAGGAACCTGAGAGACAGTGCTCGCCTTCTGCTTGATAATGGAAGCCACGTTGAAGATAAACCAAGACACACTCATAGCACTCGTCGACCCAGAAAAATGGTTCGACATTTTAAAATGGTACAAGAGGTTTTAAATATTGAGAAAAATAGATGTAAGCTATAAGGGAAGACGGGTAGTATACAATATGTCTAAGAACAAAGAGGGAAGATTTAGACTGGAAGCCCAAGAAAGAAGAGCTTTAGTTAAAAAGGGTTTTTAGACAGGGACGCAGTCCTTCACCCTTATTGTACAATCTATACATCGAAGAGGATGATAAGATTTGCTCATGGCATAACTATCCTCACTACAAACGAAGTAGAACTTCTGATCTGTTGAATGGAATGAACAGTCTGATAAATACAGAGTAAGGATTCGGAAAAAACTGAAGTAGATATGGGAATGGCGAGAAACTTAGCATCAGAATTAGCCCAAGCACGAGAATCAGCTTACCTTCACGCCACACAACAGGATCAAATGTAGCATGTGTTAGCAGCGCATATTACAGTATTCGACAAGTGAATCTGGAATCATCCTTGGATACGAATGTAAACTGGACTTCATCCACATCAAACGTATTGCGACGCTTTCTACAATGTTTTTGGGACTGATTGACCAGCCATAATCAAGAAAATGAAAAATTTTAATTTAGGGGCCAACACACAAATATATATTTTGTTGTTATTTTAGCGACTTATTAATTGATCCCGGATCAGAAAGAATTAAACGATTGTAACCTACCAAATCTGAAACCATACCACACGTAATGTGTAAGCTTAATAACAACGTACATATCCTTGTTTAGTATTTAGCTACAGTTGAATATAGTTAGGATTACCGTTTCATTTCTGTCACATGAACTGAACCACATTTGTCTACGTAGTAAAAGAATGTGTGTTAATGTCTAATTTCTTGCCTTTATGAGTACTACATAATGTTTTCACTTGCCATGTACTTGTTTAGCAAGTACGCTTAGTCGATACACATCTCACTACGTATTTCAATTAATTTTACTAGAAACAGCAGTTTATTCAATGAGAACTGAAACCAGATGGACTCTTCCCTGCTTCTAAATGTCAGGGACTTTCATTTTAGGATTTGTCTTACTTTTGGAAGATGCAGTATCTCCGTGCGCAGCGGCGCGGAGTAGGTCTTCGGCGCCTTGCCACGGTCCGCGCGGTTCTACCCGTCGGAGGTTCGAGTCCTCCCTCGTGCATGGGTATGTGTGTCGTCCTTAGCGTAAGTTAGTTTACGTTAAGTTAAGTCGTGTGTAAGCCTAGGGACGGATGACCTCAACAGATTGGTCACATAGGAACTCATCACAAATTTCCAAAAAAAATTCTCTGTGCAGAGAATTAATGTATTGGAGAAAGAAAAGTGTTGTGGAAAGTTTTCCGTTCAGGATGTGTGTATTTTTGATTTTTTTTTTCGAATCAACTATGGTGATGCGGGCTTGGGCATTCATTGTAGATTAAATGTAAGTATTATGTAAATAAACGCGGAAGTGCCTAAACTATTATAAATATTCGGAGTGAGAGCTTTAAAATTTTAGAATTTGTATGTAAAAGTTGCTATCTTTCAATCAAAGACAGAAATTTAAAAAAACGTCAACTGTTGAAATACATTTTTCAACCTTCTTTACAGATTAGTTCCGCACGTATATGAATTACGATAGCAATTTGGAGGACTTCAGTAATCTGCGCGGCGTATCGAAAGGTACTGGTTTAAATCAACAGTGAACTGTGATGCCACGAGTGACAAACTTCGGTGCAGCTCTGTGCCAAGCGCCAGATTCGCATTGCAGTACGTACCGGGAGGTTATAATTAGAGTGCAGCTACTCACAAAGGCCGAGCGTGGGCTGTAATTATCATATGACAACGGAACTTGATAGACATTCTACTGCGTTAATGCGTAACCGATTTACGCAGGAAAATAATTAGTTCCAGTTTTAGCCACCAGGTGCTAGTCTGTTGGGTACAATAACTAGCTTATCGATCGCTTCGACTACTGCCGCCAAAGACGCGAATGGGGCCGATCTAACAACCCGTCCAGTTCACGCAGTCACAGCT
This sequence comes from Schistocerca americana, assembly GCF_021461395.2. Classification (NCBI taxonomy): domain Eukaryota; kingdom Metazoa; phylum Arthropoda; class Insecta; order Orthoptera; family Acrididae; genus Schistocerca; species Schistocerca americana. Next base: position 579,283,567 of record NC_060123.1, on the reverse strand, counting down.
CGAGGCGCCGCGATGGGCATGAAAATCGTGATGATCGTTGGAGAAAAATTCCTGGCAATACTTTGAGTCGAATCCGTGCTGAGCTACAGGGGCGGGGTTTCTCAGAATTATTAACCATCTGTACAATTTTGACCAAAAGGTTTTGAAGCACCCTCTATGGGCACAGATGTTAACGAATCTAACAGGAACACATAAAAATACTAATGACGCCAATCGAAACATTTTTGCAATGAATCCATCAGTATAGGTCGTGACCTGATGGAAGTCTTTTCAAGTGGGCTGTGCTTAAATTTAAACTGCATATACGTCTTGAGAGGTCAACGGTATTTCCAAGAGATAAAATCTTGACAATAAAATAGTGGATCTCAGGGGCTTTGGTGTTTCAAGTTGGTCAGCTCAATCGAGCAGTTCGTGAAATCTCAGTCAGTGTCTGCTGTCCAAAAAATTCCTGGAGTTACACTGCAACAGGACTATGTTCAACAGCATATTGCCTACCTGGTCAGTATATTTCTCTACTCAACACGTATTCTTTCTTTTGTAACACAGCCTAATACGATACGTCGTCCTCGTAATCTGTCGTTAGGAGAAATTACGGTTTGTATGTATCTGAGAGTCATGTCGATAAACTGGATTTTCTGGAAACTTTTTTTCTGTTCTCTGGAATTTCTGTTGAAGGTAGAACAATAGATATTTTTGTCCTCTTTATTATTATCGCCTTCCATGGCTGCATTTTATATTATGCAATGTGCGTATTGCATGGTGAAATACGTCACGAAATATCATCCACACTGCACCAGAGATGGGGCCTCCAGAGTTTAATTGAGTTTAGAGATGAGAGTTCACCTCATGACCCCAGCACAATCAACCCGTGACATTCGAGTGCTCTCCGAGTCGTTCGATGCCCGAGAGCAGAAAGGGTATGTACGTGACACACGTCACTCACCGCGAAAATACTCATGCTACGTGAAGCGCAAAGGTGACATTTTCATCCGTACGTAAAAATTGCCTCGCCTGGAGGCTCACGACCTCTGTGAGTGCTATGCTGGAAGCAGCCTGTCAATAACAAAGGAGCGACCCACCGTTGATGTTGCACGAGCTGAAAGTAAGGTAAGGCCTAAATTATTCTTCTTGGGTAGTGATAACCGATTCAGCTGTATTTAGTCCTTTATTACCGGATCGCAACCGATTTCGTGGCATTAAAAGCCATCAGCGATCACTATGATTCGGGAACTAGGGTGCGATCTGTTTTGGACGATCCACTATATTGGAATCTGGCAGTTTTTAATCTATGACACACTGTCTTTTAGCGGTGTTTTGTTTTAACGAACAACGAATATTGGATAAAACGATTCCGAGCTTTTCCGCTCTAGTGTTCACCTGAAGATGTGACTTTTAGTGCCACGAAACAGATATTGATCCAGTAATATAGGACTAAATGCAGCTGAAGCGGTTATCAATACCCAAAATGAATACCCATAACTATCCAGAATGAGATTTTCACTCTGCAGCGGAGTGTGCGCTGATATGAAACTTCCTGGCAGATTAAAACTGTGGCCCGACCGAGACTCGAACTCGGGACCTTTGCCTTTCGCCGGCAAGTGCTCTACTAACTGAGCTACCCAAGCACGACTCAGGCCCCGTCCTCACAGCTTTACTTCTGCCTGTACCTCGTCTCCTACCTTCCAAACTTTACAGAAGCTCTCCTGCGAATCTTGCAGAACTAGCACTCCTGAAAGAAAGGATATTGCGGAGACATGGCTTAGCCACAGCCTGGGGGATGTTTCCAGAAAGAGATTTTCACTCTGCAGCGGAGTGTGCGCTGATATGAAACTTCCTGGCAGATTAAAACTGTGTGTCGGACCGAGACAGGTCGGAGACGAGGTACTGGCAGAAGTAAAGCTGTGAGGACGGGTCGTGAGTCGTGGTTGGGTAGCTCAGTTGGTAGTGCACTTGCCCGCGAAAGGTAAATCAACGGGGTAAATTAATGTGATTTTGTATTCCCACCAAAGTTAGTTTCAAATAAGAATAGCTGGTAACTGCTGAAAATTTAACTGAAAAGTTAATGAAGTACGATGTTTCTGTGGAAATGAGTCATTTATTATGTCACTATATCCTTGTCATATGAGAACTGATTCTTCATTAAAACCGAAAATTAATCATGATCCTTTGTTATTTAAATAAAATATTTCCGTTACTGGTTTTAGTACGTCACTGCCATTGGCAGACATTAGGAAAGTACTCACAGAACGTTTCATCCAAAGCTAAAAATAAAGTTTTTTTCGTGAATATTCATACAGCATCTGTCATGACTACATTTCAAAAAATCACTGAGATTAAGCGGATCGTATGAATTGCAGATGACGGTATGAGTCATCATTCAGGTGTCATGCTTCACGACTCTTTTTATAGAATGCACTTTAAATCCATCTATACGTCCAACCAATAACCCCAACACTACGCCCGATAGTTAAAAGAGTCGAGCTCCCATGTAGGAAAAGCATCAAACAACTGTTTACGTACGAGTGTGTGTCAAATATTTGACGTTGGGCATGTAAAACCTATGTCGTTACAGACGCAAAGCCGTAATTATCTTGGTTTTATTAGTTCCGGATTATTCAGCCAGATACTAATGGAAAAGTAAACACCAAAACGGGTAAAGCAAAAGAGTGATAGCACATCTGCACATTTATTTAAGACCTGCATAATGCATAGTGTCAAACTGTTTGTTTTAGGCTTGATCGTAGCATATATTTTCACGTATTTCAATGTTCGTTTATAACGTCTTGTCTAGTGAACTGTACGTTGAACAGCAACATAATTTTACATAATTTCGCAGGTAAAGTCAGTGCTACGTGTGGATACTGTCTGCCAAATGAGTTACAAAGAGAGGCAGTGGTAAACAACTAATAAATTAAAACGTCATGCCTGATGCTGCTGTTTTACTGTACGAACAGCGGGAATCTAGTGAGCGATAAACGTTTCTCATTTCATTACTTTGTGGGGTTGTCACCGATGAAAGGTCTCTAAAATGTTTGAAATGGTGTATCAAGTCTGTTGGAACTAAGTGCTCTCATTCAAAAATACCGGATCAATGTAGTTTGGTTAATTTGCGAGCCATGAGTTGTTTTGCCTCATAACATATAAACAGTTTCTAACTTTAGTACTTGAGTTCTTGTTAAACCTTTAACATAATATTATATCTATTAACGAGTAGACTATGACAGCATTTTAAAATTTTAGGTTCGGTCCGTAATTATGTGAAATAGGCCGCACTGAAAATCAGAGCCGGCCGGATTGGCCGAGCGCTTCTATGCGCTACAGTCTGGAACCGTGCGACCATGCGTCGGGGAATGGATGTGGATGATGTCCTTAGGTTAGTTAGGTTGAAGTAGTTTTAAATTCTAGGGTACTGATGACCTTAGAAGTTAAGTTCCTTAGTGCTCAGAGCCATTTGAACCATTTTGAAAATCAGATTTTTGGTGTCTGTGGAAACCGTTAGATATGCAACTTAAAACTGTAACTAGGTAACGTTTAAGTTGCTTAGTAATATACACTGGGAAGCCAAAACACTACCGACCACTGCCTATCGCGACGTTGGATGGCGTCTGTTGGCGGTGCGGGCACGTGACGCGGTAACAAAAGTACGTAAGCGGAACGAAAACGGACGAGGATCACCATGGCGAAGATATGTGCTGAAAAGGGCAAATCCATTGAGATAAGTGACTTTGACAGAGGGCAGATTGTTATTACGCAGAGCCTGTGAACGAGTGTTTCGGAAACGGCGAAGCTGGTCGAATGTTCACATGCTATGTCGTGAGCATCTATGGAAACGGGTAGGACAGTGGAACTACGACAAGGCGCTAAATTATTGGACTTCCAGGAATCTTCACAGAACGTGGGGTTCGCAGTCTTGTGTACTCTGTAAAGTAGGATAGATGCTGATCTGTCCCATCCTTGCCAAAAGAGCACAATGCTGGTGCACGCTTAAATGTTCCGGATCACACCGTTCATCGCACGTTGTTGAACATGGAGCTCCGCAGCAGACCTACGTGTTCACAGTTGACTCAACGACATCGTCACTTATGACTGCAGTGGGCACGGGACTGTCAAGGTTCGACCGTCGATCAATGGAAACGTGTCGGCTCTTCGAGTGAATCTAATTTCTGCTACACTGGGTCGATTGAACTATACAACCCATCAGTGTAGCTATCGGGCGCCGTCAAACTGTCCTCCCTAACAGACTATGAAGGCCTAAAGGTACCGACCGGCCGCCGTGTCATCCTCAGCCACCGACGTCACTGGATGCTGACATGGAGGGGCATGTGGGCAGCACGGCTCTCACGGCCGTATGTCAGTTTAGAAGACCGGAGACGCTACTTCTCAATCAAATAGCCCCTCAGCTTGCCTCACAAGAGCTGAGTGCACCTCGCTTGCCAACAGCGCTCGGCTGACCGGATGGTCACCCATCCAAGTGCGAACCCAGCCCGACAGCGCTTAACTTCGGTGATCTGATGGGAACCGGTGTTACCACTGCGGCAAGGCCGTTGGAAGGTCGCCATCTCCACGTACTCAAATCAGCGGCTCGTTATTTACGCGAATTACATGACCCATGCGTAGACGTCTAACGCCACATACTTCCACAAACATATCAACAAATTCCTGATACGCAGAATCAGTAATATATTTCGTTCTAAAGACGAACAAAGAAGCTATTAACCAGTTGGTCATAATGTTTTGGCTCATCAGTGCAGATGTTAAATAGATTTAAAAAACTTTTTCACTCCGAAATTTGCTCTTGAATTACTCCTAGTAGGAATAACAGATACGAAGGGCGCATTGTGTAACAGGGTACGATGTTAACTTGACGTGTCGCACTTACTTATCATCCTGTGCTGATAATCCAACCCAGGTGGTACCAACGAAATTATGCTGTGTACATTTGCTGCTTTTAACAAATATGCACAGTAGAACTGCAACACGTATGGCAATGCGATCAGAGTAATCACAATAGGATTATCTCTTGGAAAATCTGTAGCATCTCTCCTGAGATATTTAAAATAAGCGATTATTTAATTTCACTATATTTAATTTTACAACGTGTCATAAAAAAACATGCTAAATCCAATATGCTGGATCCTTCAAAAAGTTACACGATACTGAACACTTCTACTACATTTGACAGATGCTGTCATTTGTTCAGCAACCAAAAATGTATTTAGATGTATAAAATACTACCCGTTTGAATTTTTTAGAGTCGGTTTCCCTAGACACAGATACTACCTGACAGTTCATCGTGGGCAGATTGCAGGTGCAGCTGTATCTAAACATGTCTGAAACACGCTGAAGTATCAGCGTCTGGTTATAAATTGCTAGCACGGAGAACAAAGGAAGGAAACTTTGACCAAGGGAGGCTGGGGAAGGAAATCTGGATGTCCTCGGCGAACACATCACCCTGTCTTTGTCATGAGTGATTTAGGTAAATCATACAAAATGTAAATTTGCATGGCTGGACTGTGATTTGAATCCTGGTCCTTTCTAATGAAGTCCAGTATGTTACCACTGTGCCACCTTCCTCGATTGATAGCACAGTGTGATACGTACATTGCCTTAGATGAACATAGTACACAAGATTTCAATCTGCCCACGATGAACTGTCAGATAATATCTGTGTCTATGGAAACCGACTATAAAAAATTAAACGGGTAGAATTTTATACATCTAAATACATTTTTGGTTGCTGAACAAATGACAGGATACATTTAAATGTATCGATTCGCTGTAACGACACGTGTAGAACATGCAGAATCTATCCCCTGCTCTTGCTACGAACGAGTGGCAGTCAATAAATAATGCAAGATTTTTTTTTTTCTGAAAGCAGGTTGGTTTTATTCAGAATTCCATTAAACCATATTATTCCCCCACTCGTTTGGTTACAAAACCCTATTTTTCAATATGGTCTCTGTTCAATGCGACAGCTTATGCCACTGTGCTATGGGGGCGTGTATGCACTCATATTGGCACTCTACTGGTCTATGTCGCAGCCGACGTCTTGCTGCATGTACAGCTTCCCCATTATCCACATACGGTTGCCCACAGAGTGATCCTTCATTGGGCGAAGCAGATGGTAGTGGGAAGGTGCGAGATCGAGACTGTAGTGCGGATAATGCAGAAGAGTACAGTGAAGTTTTGGGAGTCTTGCATTGTAATGGAGAAGAATTTCGTTTGCTTTCTTGTGCGGACGAGTACCCTGGAGCCAAACATTGAAGGAATCAAAGTTCTATGCGGTCGGCCGCTGCTCGGAAAATCTGACAGGTTTGCGTGAACTCGTTGCGGTGATGACAGACGGGCGCCGAATGGCTCACCGTGCTTTTGTTCACTGCTGGGTCTCCGCAGACATTCTGCAAGTATCTATAAACATGTGCGATGCTCTGGTTTTTCGCCAATGGAGACTCAATGACAGCTCTCTGCTGGGAATGCACCTCTATTACAGACGCCATTTTGAAGGCTACGCACAGAGCCACCACTAAACGGAGCTTCACGAAATTATAGGGACTGAAGCGGGAGTATTCCAGTTTGTCCCAAAACAACTTCCGCATTTTTTCAAGAGAAACTGGCCGAGAAAACAAAGTGTTGCGTTACTTGTTGAACGCTCGTAATACACTAGTGTGCTAAACGTAAGGACGAAAGAAAATTTTTCGCATCAAGTGCTACTCCCAAGTAACATAGCTCTATGAAACTTGGAGCATACATAGAAATAACATTTACAGTATAGTAGAGAAGATAACTGAAATAAATACGGAATGAGACGAACAGAAATGTCAATTTCATTCCAAGACAACAATGACACAGAAATCAGCGCGGTTAATGACCGTGCTCTGGGCACTGCAACAAGCGGAACGCGGTTCTTAATAGGAGGACCATGAACGGCGGTAAATGCGTCGGCGGTGCACGTGAACGTATTGAAATACTCTCCCAAACGCACCCCACACGTGCTCGATGGGATCTAACACGCTCATCGCCACGAAACCACCGCCGGACATAGGAGAGACTCATGGCTAATGCTTCGCGCCAGGCCTTTCCTAGCATGGCGGTGGAACATCCTCTACCAACCGTGCGGCAGACAGCGTGTTAAGTCGGAGGAACGGACAGGTCAGTTCATTCGCCGAATAACCTTCCGCGGCAAGAGCGACTTCGATTGCAGTCGCGCATTAAACTCGATAAAACTGAAGTCAGAGCCGATTGAACCCTTGAAAAGATGCACATTAGGAAGGGGTATGGTTTCACACTAACGTTGATCGGTGAGGCTTCCATGTTCAAACAGTTGGAGCTCAGAACCCTCATGCAACATTACGCTCTCCAACACCAGAACACCTGGACCACCAAAGCGAATGCTCGACACTATAACTGGGTACCTTACATGTTTTCATCCCCCGCCTTATGAGGTTACGTCCAGAATCGCTACTCGGACAGAATCTGCTCTCATCCGAGAACAGCACACGAGCCCGTACCTCATTCATCCAGTCCTTATGCTCTTGAGACAATCGCAGACAGACCGCTGACGTCGGGTGCCAACGGAAGACAACGTACTGGTCGTCGGGCAAAGAGACCATCCCCATGCAGTAGCCATACCATTCTGGAGAGTGTTATTGCGAGCCTTGCAGTCCTGTTAAATGTTGTTGCAATTGCATCTGCTAACTAAGGTGGCTCCCTTCTTGACTGCTGCAGAATGCAGTGGTCATCCGCTGCTATAGTCGCCTGGGTCGACCACCCCCTCGCCTTCGGACAGCAGTACCTGTAGTTCGGAACGCTCCCCATGCACGTTAAACAAGGCTGTGAACAATACCAAAGTCCTGCGCTACATTTTTCCCACATCGTCCTTCTTAAAGCCTCCCGGTAATTCTTCCCCCTATTAAGTCATCTTAATGTGGGCTCCGGGCCATGTTGTAATGAAGAACAGCACCACAGTGCACCAAAACTGTTCACTGATTGACACTCACTGTTTCTCCCGTTCCTTCTACTGCTACGCGTTGCGGGTCCAGCCCCATTTGGAGCTATAGCCATGTTGACCTCACTCCATGTGTCGTTCAGCATTCAGTACACGGGTGGGGGACCTCTGGCAACATGCTCCCCCACTTTCATTCGTTTCCACTGAGTAGTTAATACATTACATTACTTTATCTATCAGTTCATCAGTTTACCGCCTTTCCTGCCCAATTCGGTTCCTTCAGTTACCACGTAAAAATTGCACAATTATTCCTGGCTGACGAAAATTTCGAACCAAATCTTGAGTCGAACAATAATCTTAGCCCTTCGTTCACGAAGCTGCGACATTCGAAACGTTACAGGTCCCAATGCCCATAATCCGCATACATTTTCTCTGTCATGAAAGACGCTCATAGCGTACACTCCGCTGCATCCTGATAATTTAAACAACGTAAAAGTGCTAAGGTGGACTCTCTCTTGACGATTCACGATGTTCAATATCAAAAGAAGAAACTGGTAGTCGAAGTTCTGGCGTCGTTTTACACTATACAAGCCACATCAGAAACAGTTCCTAAGAACACAGAAATCCACTCGCACTGGGTAACATCATTGGACGCTGAACACAAAATTTGTACAGCAAGACGGAAACTGGGTGGTTGTCCAAATGCCGTTTCAGTTCAGTAACTGCAGACGACTTTTATACGTTACCTGCACCAGACGCGAGCTTCCTCAGTGAATCTGACCACAGCGATCGCAAAAGAAGTTCCGACTGCCCTTGGCCAGATCGACTTCTTCCCAAGTAATAACTCATCCCCACTCCGACAGTGATTAATTAAAGCCGAAATGCACTGTGCACATTCTTCCTTAATGTACCCAGCGGTCTGAGTTAATTACGGTTCCCCAAAATATCACAAATCATGCTGCCGTACTGAGACATTCGACCTTCAACAGAAAAGAGGATTTTTTATTCTCCCACCTATACCGATATCGGTGCTTCCGAAAAATATACAAAAATGCGATTAGTATTGATTTAATTTCTTTTTTATTTTTCATTTTTTTGAGTCATCAGTCTTTTGACTGGCTTGTTCCAAACGTTTCATCTTAGAGTAGCACCAACAACCAACGTCCTCAATAATCTGCTGGATGCATTCCAATCTCTGTCTTACTCCACAGATTTTACCCTTTACTGCTCCCTCTAGTACATGGAAGTAATTCTGTGACATCTTAACAGATGTCGTATCGCCCAGTCCTTTCTTCTTTCCATATACTCCGATTCTGCCGTGGACCTCCTCATTCCTTACCTTATCTGCCCACCTAACTTTCAACATTGTTCTGTAGAACCACACCTCAAATGCTACTATTCTCTTCTGTTCCAGTTTCCTCACAGTCATGCCACATACAAAGATGTGTTCCAAACGTACAAGCGTACATTTTCAGAAATTTCTTCCTCAGATTAAGACCGATGTTTGACGCTAGTAGACCTCTCTCGGCCAGTAATTCCCTTTTTGACAGTGCTAGTCTGCTTTTTAAGTCCTTGCTCCGTCCGTCATTGGTTATTTTGTTTTCTAGGTAGCAGAAACCTTAACTTCATCTACTTCGTGATCACCAATAACGATGTTAGGTTTCTCGCTTTTTTTTCATTTCTGCTACTTCTCATTACTTTCGTCATTCTTCAATTTACCCTCAGTCCATATTCTGTACTCATTAGACTGTTTATTCCATCCATCACATCCTATAATCGTTCTTCACTTTCACTCAGGATAGCAATGTCATCGGCGAATCATATCACTGATATCCTTTCACCTTGAATTTTAATTCTGCTCCAGAACCCTTCTCTTATTTCCTTCACTGCTTCTTCGATGTACAGATTGAACAGTAGGGGCGCAAGACTACATCCCTGTCTTACACCCTTTTCATCCGAGCACTTCGTTCTTGGTCTTCCACACTTATTATGCCTCCTCGGTACTTGTATATATAGTATATTACTCATGTCTCCCTATAGCTTACCTATATTTTGCTCAGAATTTCGAACATCTTGTACCATTTTACTTTGTCGAACATTTTTTCCCGGTCGACAAATCCTATGAACGTGTCTTGATTTTTCTTTAGTCTTGCTTCCGTTATCAACCACAGCGTCAGAATTGCCCCTCTGGTGCCTTCATGTTTTCTAAAACCAAACTGATCGTCATCTAGCACATCCTCAATTTCCCTTTCCATTCTTCTATATTTTATTCTCGGTAGTAGCTTGGATGCACGAGTTGTTAAGCTGACTGTGCGATGGTTCCCGCACTTGTCGGTTCTTGCTGTCTTCGGAATTTTGTGGATGATATTATTTCCGAAAGTCTCATGGTGTATCGCCAGTCTCATATATTCTAGCACCAACGCGAATAATTGTTTTGTTGCCAGTTCCCCTAATGATTTTAAAAATTTCGATGGCATGTTATCTATCCTTGCATCCTTATTTCATATCAAGCCTTCCAAAACTCCTCTAAATTTTAATTTTAATACTTTGTCTCCCATCTCTTCCCTATCGACTCATGTTTCTTCTTCTATAACGTCATCAGAGAAGTCCTCCCTCTCATAAAAACCCTCAACATATTCTTTCCGTCTATCCTCTCTGCCATCTGCATTTAATAGTTGGATTCCCACTGCACTCCTAGTGTTACCACCCTTGTTGTTAATTTTAGCGAAGATTGCTTTGACTTTTATGTGTGCTGGGTCAATCATTCCGACACTCATTTTTTTCTCTTTCTTCACTTGATGGTGTAGCCATTTCGCGTTAACTTCCCTGCACAGCCCATTTATTTCGTTCATAAGTGACTTATGTATTCCTGAATTTCCTTAAATGTTTTTGTACTTCCTTCATTGGTAGATCAATTGAAGTATTTCTTCTGTTATCCATGGTTTCTTCACAGTTACCTTCTTTGTACTGACGGTTTTCTTTCCAACTTGTCTGTCGGCCTTTTTAGAGATGTCGAGTGCTCTTCAACTGAACTGCCTACTGAGCTATGCTGCATATACATCTACATCTACATGGTTACTCTGCAATTCACACTTATGTGCCTGGCAGAGGGTTCATCGAAACATTTTCACACTACTTCTCTACCATTCCACTCTCGGATGGTGCGTGGGAGAAGGAACACCCAAATCTTTTCATTCGAGCTCTGATTTCTCTTATTTTATTATGATGATCATTTCTCCCTACTAGGTGGGTGCCAACAATATATTTACGCATTCGGAAGAAAAAGTTGGTGATTGAAATTTCGTAAATAGATCTCGCCGCAAAGAAAACCGCCTTTGTTTCAGTGGCTGCCACCCCAACTCGCGTATCGTATCAGTGACACTTCCACCGCTATTTCGCGATAACACGAAACGAACTGCCCTTCTTTGCACTTTTTCGATGTCTTCCGCAAATCCTGCCTGATAAGGATCCCATACCGTGCAGCAATTTTCCAGCAGAGGACGTACAAGTGTAATGTAGGCTGTCTCTTTAGTGGGTTTGTCGCGTCTTCTAAGTGTTCTGCCAACAAAGAGCCGTCTTGGTTCTCGCCTTCGCCACAATATTAGCTATGTGGTCTTTCCTTATCGCAATATCGATAGCCTTAGAAAACTTCAAGCTTATCTTTTCATGCCTTGGTACTCCCGAATCCCAATTCTTTGCTTATTGATTTTCCCTGACAAGTCTCTTAAACCTGAGCCTGCTAGTCATCATTACCAAATTCTGATATGAGTCTGCATCTGCTCCTGGGTACGCCTTACAGCACAGTTTCCGAGTTCGGAATCTATTACCTGAGCATGACCGCTTCCAAGAATACCGCTCCTTCTTGTGATCCTTCAACAGCGCCTTCTCTATTACCATCTGAAAGTTATTGCAGAGCTCAGTTAGTTAGTGGTTCTCCTTTCTCGTTCCTGCTACCAGCCCCATATTTTCTCGCAACCATTTCTTGTACTCCTTCCCCTACAATTAATGACCTTCTAGAGCAGTGATGGTCAAACATTTTTGCTCGAGAGCGAACACAGTGTGGAACGGCACCTGTGTGCTGCATATGTACCCATGTTATTATTTATAGGTAACCTAGATAAATTACTAGCATGTTCGATTGTGTTCCATGACCATGAATCCAGGACAGAAAGAATGTCAGCATCGGTCGTGTCGTCATCTGTCTTTTTTATTATAGATTCACTGACAGTGCAGCTGTCATCAGCGCATCATACTAGTCCCGTGGATTCACCGTAATTATAACGACATACATTCCAGTCTCGCCTAAGCATGTACACACATTAGCCCCTAATGCCTGTAACTGCCTAAGTTAGCCTGGAATATGTGTGGTCATAATTACGTTGAGTCTATAAGATTGGTTATAATGCACTGATGACTGCTCCAGTGTCAGTTGAAATCTAGATCTGCAATGAAAAAGATAGATGACACTACAACGATGCTGACCTTTGTGCCCTAAATTAGTATGTTACAAGCACCCAATAGACTAGCTGTACTAATGGCGCGGTAAGTTGACCGCCGGCTCCGGAGTACTGATCGTTAAAAGCCGGCACAATTCGGAACACTTCGTTTCCCTGCTTCAGACTGTTATCACCCTCAGCGAGTCAGTGTTGTGACGCTGTAATTGCCTCACGCATTGCTGTTGCTATCAGTGTGAGCGAATGATTTATCGATTTACAGCAGCAATTGTACTTATATTTAAATGCATTAAACAATATGAGACACGATCCGAAATGTTTAGTAAATGTTTTGAATATCATTTTTCTTCTACTCGTTGTTCTGTATTACAAAAAAATGGTTCAAATGCCTCTAAGCACTATGGGACTTAACGTCTGAGGTCATCAGTCCCCTAGACTTAGAACTACTTAAATCTAACTAACCTAAGGACATCACACACATTTATTCCCGAGGCAGGATTCGAACCTGCGACCGGAGCAGCAGCGCGGTTCCGAACTGAAGGGCCTAGAACCGCTCGGCCACAGCGGCCGCCTGTATCACAAAAGCCTTAATTTTGTTGCGTATTCCTCGGTGGATGTAACTACCACATTTTAGGATGACCGCATTCGAAACGCGTGTTCACGAATCCATGTTACTTCCGCGATAAAATTTATAGCATAGCAGCTGATCGTTATTTGCTGCTCGCGCACGTGAGTTGTCAGTACAACAAGGCAAACAAAATCGACGGTTCAATCCCGCGTCCGGAAATCCTGATTTAGGTTTCCCGTGATTTCCCTAAATCGCTCCAGCCAAATGCGGGGATGGTTCCTTTGAAAGGGCACGGCCGACTTCCTTCTCAATCCTTCCCTAATCCGAAGAGACCGATGACCTAGCTGTCTGGTCTCCCTCCCCAAACAACCCCCCCCCCCCGAGGTAAGCGGATAAGCGGACAACTTGGCTCATGGCCGAATTCACCAATCAATTAAGCACAATTTAAACTATTACTGTCTCTGTAAGTATTTTTCCCATCTCTTAAAGTTAGTTGACATTTTGGGATTCGGCGATTCGGCTGTTACTTGCTCTACGCACATTTTTGTAAAATACGGCTGAGAACTGCGGGGAGGCACGAATACTCGATTTGAGCCGCACGCGGCCTGCGGACCGCAGTTTGACGTTCACTCCGTTGGAATATTTCCTTTGTTAAAGCCATACACAGGGAAACGAGGTTGGTTTCATTGTTCTCACCATTCTGACAGTCGCGTAGTAACATTACTATCTATCCTCTCGCATTTCGATACGACGTGGTATCGCCTCTACAGTACTCCATATTTCAAAACAGCACATGAGTTAGCAATGTGAGCGTAAGTATGAGGACACTGTGAAAATTACCAAGCTTACGAGCGAAAATTTTACTTCTTGTGTATATTTCTGTATCTACATTCAATGAGCCACATTGTGGTGCGTGGCCGAGGATACTTTGCGTACCATTGTCGTTCCTCCCACCTTCCTTCAGTTGCGGGAAGGGCGGTTGTTGGCAATCCTCCGCGTGAGTTCGAATCATTGACAGTTTAACTTTTTGGTCTCTCCGCGAGGTACACGTGTGAGGAAGCAATACATTGGTTGGCTGTTCATAGTAACGTATGCCCTCGTAAGTTTAACAGCCAAGTACACCGTGATCGAGTATGCCCCCCTTGTAGCGCCTGCCGCGGAATGTGCAAATCCATGCGGTTTTCACGCTTGCTAAATGAACCTGTAACGAAAGGTGGTGCTCGTCTTTCCATTATACCTGTTTCCTCCCTTAATCCTATCTGGTACGGATTCCAGGCTGCTCAGCAATTTTGAAGGGCAATACTGTCGAACCAGATTTTTGTAAGCTCTCTACTCTGTAGGTCGACTACACTTCCTGAGGACTCTTTCAATGAATCTCAGTCTGGTATCCGCTTTACGTGCGATTCGTTTTATGTGGTCGTTCAGATATAATCAGTTTCGTACGCCTACCCTGAGATACTTAGTGTCTGCTCCAAGTAATTATTCTGCAGTTGTCTAATCATACAATAATGAATTTTCTAATTATTAACGCGAAATAAGTTACATTTGCTTATGCTGTGTGTCAACTGCAAATCCATAGACCAAGAATTAATCCTATACTGATCTTTCAGCGTTTCTATAACATTTTATAGCGTTGCGACTTCTTTGAGCAGGGTGGGACGAATAAAAGTGGCCCAGAGAACAGGGTTCCAGAGTACAAAGAAACACAGCAGAGGAAAGGAAACACAGTACTTATGTGACGATAGCAGATGTTGAATGTCACCACTATTAATCTCTGGGCACTTTTGGGTTCTGATCAGCAAGTTGCTGAAGGCGGATCGAAGTTGGACTGCTGGAATTGCAGCAGTCTCATTCGAAATGTTCTGCTGCAGTTCTTGAAGACGGTTGTTGAAGACGGTTGTTGCGATACACCTTAGACAAGAGGGCTCCCATACAAAGTTATCGCACACTGACAGATCAGGTGACGTGGGTGGCCACAGCTAGGACCGCAACCAGACTGACCTCTGCTAAGAACTCTGTCAGGCGTAAAGTTGTGAAAACGTGGTCTACAGGTCGGCCGGTTGTTTGTTCAGTTGCTCCATCCTGTTGGAAGTAACTGTAGGTCACGGAGTGTGGCTGTATGCACAGATTCACAGGTAATCGTATCCACTCGTCCGGGTCACATTCATTTATCCCACCATGTATATAACAAAGTCTTCCGCGGAAAGTCTCATGGAACTTACGACGTTATACTCCATTAGGTCATTTATACAGGACGAAGAAAAAGTGGGTCACGAAATTTTAACCCTCGATAGCTAATGCGAGTAGAAACCAAAATTACTAGTGTTGTGTAGGTCGACAACGCACCGTTTTTAAACTACGGGAAGTTGGCGCACGCTCTCCGATTGGCCGCGGGATTGCCCTGTTGCCAGATGCCCTGTACAACGCACTACCTCGAATGCTTTGCCTGCTGGAGATCGGAGCGAGGGACGTTTGTACCTGCGAACCAAACACCATAGTGCTGCCCGTCAACCGATGAACGGTAATAGGGCAATCCCACGGCCAGTCGGAGCGCGTGGCACTCAGTTTACGTAGTTTAAAAATGTTGCGTTGTCGACCTACACAACATTAATAATTCTGGTTCCTGCTAACATCAACTATCCAAGGTTAAGATTTCGTGACATAATTTTTCTCCACCCTGTATACAAAATGGTCAGAAAAAGTGCGAAAACGTTGTAAGGCTCTTGTGTGGTACATTGAGCGAGAACTGATAGTTAAGAGAAAATTCGAAACGTTTCGCCGTTTCCGAGTTAATTGGCGTTGGAGTTAGCCGATCAAGCTATTGCTTAATGAAGGATTCACTCCGCAACAGAGCACTCCCTGGGTGATGGGGAGGTTACTGACGTAGCAAGGCGTTGTCTCCAACGTCGACCAAGAGCGGTACCCCGCGTGGGTAGAGGGCCTCCCAGCCGGCCGATGTGGCCGAGCAGTTCTAGGCCCTTCAGTCCTGAACCGCGCGACTGCTACGGTCCCAGGTTCGAATCCTGCCTCGGCCGTGGATGTGTGTGATTTCCTTAGGTTAGTTAGGTTTAAGTAATTCTGAGTTGTAGGTGACTGATGACCTCAGATGTTAAGTCACATAGTGCTCAGAGCCATTTGAACCGTTTTTGAAGATCAAGTAAGGCCGTCGCATTGAACGGAGATTATGTTGAAAAATAAGGTTATATGCCATAAAGTGTAGGGAATAATGTGTTGTATTTTAATAAAATCAACCTGTTCGTGTTGCATTACTTACTGAACACCCCTCGTGCAATATATCGAGCACTATTTCGATTTATTTGGAATGTCATGCGAAAGCTGAACATAAAAAATGTTTCCGCATAGGGTCTCGATAAGATGACCCTTGGATTACCATTCTGAACTCTTTACGTCGCGTAAGCCGCTACCCGAAAACAACGGCGCGTGCCTCGGGCGACCAGTGAATAAAACCGCTATTTTTTTTTTTTTTTTTTTCTAAATGCATGCCATCTGGAGCATCCACTTCTGTCATCTTCATTTCCGGCCAATCCCTGCAAATCCCATAAATCTGGATGACTATGTGATTACGAGCAGACATGGTCTCATTGCGAGACTCCTTTTCGCGTAAGCTACTGGCCAGAAAATACGGCGCTCACCTAGCAACAAGCTTTCTCACTGTTAACTCTTCAGATACTTTTTGTCTTGATACGCCTGTGGTGACAGCAGTTCTATGCACATTTCACCGCCGATCTTCCGCTACCGTACTAGGCAACTTCACGAGTTTTCCATGTGTGGCTGCAATTTGGGGATCTTCCTTCATTATCAAAAGAAACCTTCGGATACGGGTACTTAGAAATACTCTAAGAAAAAAACCTGTGCAATATGAAGCAGTTTGCCGAATGGGACGGAAATCAGTAGATGTGACGTACATGTACAGACGAACAAATGATTACAGTTTCAGAAAAACTGGAAGATTTATTGAACAGAAAGAGCTCCACAAATTGAGCAATTCGATAACATGTTGGTCCGCCTCTGGCCCTTATGCAGTCATTCGGCTTGGCCTTAATTCATGGAGTTGTTGGATGCCCTCCTGAGGGATATCGTGCCAAATTCCGTCCAATAAGCGAACCAGATAGCCAAAATCTAGAGATGATTGGAGGCCCCTGTCCATAATGTTCCAAACGTTCTCAACTGGAGAAAGATCCGGCGACCCTGCTGAACAAAGCAGGGTTAAGCGGGCACGAAGACACGCAGCGGAAATACTCGTAGTATACGGGAGAGTATTATCTTGCTGCAATGTAAGCCCACGATGGCTTTCCATCAGGGACAACAAAACGGTGTGCAGAATATCGTCGATGTACCGCTGTGATATGGAGTTGCCGCGGACGACAACCAAAGTGTAGTTCCTGCTGTGGAATGAAATGGCATCCTGACTATCTTCCTCGTTGACGGGCCGTATGGCTGGCGACAGTCGTGTCGGTATCCCAGCACTGTCCGGAGCGTCTCCAGACTCTTCTTCGGCTGCAATTTCATTGAATGGAGTAGAATTATCTTCAGTGATCAGTCACGCTTCGAATTGAGCCCCTAACTTGGACAGCTAGATCGCCAGTCATCAATTGTTATCATGCTGGCCGTCTGTCCGTGTGTTAAGATGACTTTTTGAGTTGACATTTATGCCACATACTAAGATCTTTAGTCCCTTAGTCTAATAATGAACTTTAGCTTCTAAGTCAACACAATCAAAGGATATGGCCATTTATGTCACATATTTTGACAGCCGCTAACGCGTTCATTAAAACATGTAGGGTACTTCCCCTTGACGTAGAATTATAATGACCTTCATTCTTACAGTAGCTGCAGTCCGTTGTAGTATTTCACTGTGAATTGTGCGTTTATATCTGCAAGACACTAATTTGAAGACTGTAAAGTAAGTATGATATAAGCTAAACGTTGTCTGCACTACACATCGTTGAGTGTTTCAAAATGTGTGTATAGCTCAAGGGCTGTTGCAGTCAACTTGTTCTTAACATGGCGTTGTCGGATAAGCCACGGTGCCATTAAGTATCATCGAACTGATTTAAAAATCTCCATTTGCCATTTTCAAATTATTTAGTTTGTTCAATTAGAAAATTTATTATTATTATTATTATTATTATTATTATTATTATTATTATTCATAGGATGGAACTTTAATTATGCCACAATTATGGCGCCTTATAACAGGAAAACTGACAGACAGTCGTAGAGTCAAAAGAGTATGAAAGAAGCTGTAGCGGCAGTTTTGACCCAAACAATGGGCTATTTGGAAGCATCAAAGTCCTTCGGGTTCCTCAGAGTACTCTGGAAGCACGTGTAAAAAAGGCCCAGAGTGGAATGTGTTTAGGGAATGCTTCAAACCAAGGTAGGCTTATTTACTATTGTAGAAGAAATTATTTAAACTGTTGCAGTTATTATTATTATTGTTGTTGTTGTTGTTGTTTTAGGTCTAGGCTGCTACAAACCTGTATTTAATCAGGAGCATGAAAATGAACTGGCTGAATATATCCTGTTAATGGGAAGCAGATTGTTTGGATTGACCGTCGATGAGGTGCGAAGTCTTGCTTTCGAACTGGCAGAGCCGCGTAACTTCAGCAACACTAAGAAGATGGCAATTAAATGCTGGTTCTATTCGTTTTTGAAGAGGAATCCGGAAATAAGCCTGCGCGCTGCCGAGCCAACATCTCTTGGCAGAGCAATGGGCTTCAACCGTGCAGTGGTGAAGCAGTTCTTTGGTTTGCTATTAGAATTTTATAATAGGCACAGCTTCGCAGCCGATAGATTCTATAATGTGGATGAGACAGGAATAACAACAGTCCTTAATAAGCAATCAAAGGTACTTGCCTTAACGGGAAAACGTCAAGTTGTCATGTGTATGAGACAGGAATAACAACAGTCCCTAATAAGCAATCAAAGGTGCTTGCCTTGAGGGGAAAACGTCAAGCTGGCGGTTTGGTTTCTGCGGAGAGACGCACCTTAGTGACTGCTGTAGCCTGCATGAGCGCTTCTGGAATTTATATACCCACAATGTTTGTGTTCCCTAGGCAAAGAGCCAACTCTGAGCTGCTGGATAATGCTCCGCCATTATCTACTGCGGAGTATCACCCTAGCGGATGGATGCAGACAAAAATTACTGAATTCGTTTCAACGATTTGTTGAATTTTCTAAACCAACTGCACAGAAACCCGTTCTTCTGCTCTTGGATGGTTACTCAACACACAGAGAGAGTATTGAACTTATTGATATGGCTAGAGAATACTATGTTCATCTCTTATGCACCCACCGAATGCAGCCCCTGGATGCTGCATTCATGGCCCCACTGAGTAATTATTACTCTCAAGAGGTTCGAAAGTGGCTTCAGTGTCGTCCCGGACGAGTGATAACCATCAGTCAACTTGCAGGGCTGTATAGGACAGCATTCGTGAAAGCTGCATCTATTGAGACTGCTGTAAATGCATTCCGTAAAACTGGAATCTTCCCACTGGACACATATATTTTCTCTGATTGGATGTATCAGCCTGCTGAAACAACAGACACTGACCCACCGTTGGAGAAAGGTGACGTCCTGCCTTCGGAACCTACTTCAGAGTCGTTAAACAGAGAAACATCTTTTCCAAGCCCACCAAGGTCTTCCCAGTCGGATGGCCTAAGCCTTCAACTTCCGCTTTCCACGTCTCTCCGAAAGACGTAAATGCAGTGCCGATAGCTAAAAGAAAGGAACAAAAATCTGATAGAAGATGAGGAAAGACAGCTGTTCTTACAAGTTCACCTTATCAAGAAGAATTAAAGTCTTGTATGAAAAAGGGGAAGACCCCAGAACGAAACTGGAAATGGGGACACATTCTAATAGTTCTAGGCCTACTGAAGTCCGAAATGTTGGACAGAAGAAAGCAAAGAAAGTTGGGAAAAGTACGGGAGTACAGCACATCGTCAGAAGAGGAAGGAGAAGATAATAATATAGCTTTCATTTATTGTAATGAACTTTTCTCCAATTCTAAGTCTGAAGAAGGCAAGGTGAAGTGTTATAAGTGTACTGAATGGGCTCATGAACAGTGCGCCGGCATTAATGATTATGCTGATGATGAACCATATAAATTTGATTTTTGTACATGAAGTGATTGTCAGGGTTTGTAAGTGGAGTTGTTATTTTTTTTATTTTCTTTATAATGTAGCACCCTGTTTTATCCAACGAGTCTGATTAAACGGGGTAGTTGACACAAGTGTAAAAAATTCTTTCCTGTAATGAGGCATCTTTTTTAAATGTATGTTTTTCATGCCCAATTGTAAGTAGACAGATTGGACAATTCGTCATTAAAAATTCAACAGACTGGTACACATATGGACACTTTGTTTATTATGTACCCTGCTTAAACCGACTCTCCCCTACTTATTTAACACGAAAACAATATTTCTTTTGCGTTTGTTAACCGAGTTCAGGCCTGAAATTAAAGCTGTCTCGAAAGTCTTGGAATCGGAATGGATGAACTGTCTGTATACATAACTAAGTTTGCACGAAACCCACAGTGCTCGAGTCCTGCTCGTACCTGGCCATTTATTTTATTTTTAATGTCAGCGACCATGACGTTTATCGATTGAGTCATCCCATTCCGAAATTACATTCCTACGAATTGTAGCTTACTTCATAAAAGTAACACTCTGTAATTAATAACATTCACGGAATATTCTGTTAAAGATTTTAACAACAATTCCTGCAAGACAGTTAAAGTAGATATTCAGGCGCTGATGACGTTTGCTGGAATGGCGGCCATCTACTTGGAGAAGCAACTACTGCGGATAGCAGCCGTAAGCAATTACAGAGATGCAATCCACAGAAGTTAAATGCGCTCCACCTCGTCGAGGATGGGAAGATGGCGATTTTCAGGAAGAGTTTTGCTCGGGACTCTGTATCGACTTTCCATTAATAGCCAGGCCGTCCTCGGAAATAAATTACCCAGAATTTTAAATAAGACACTTATCTTTTATTCAGTATTGCTGCATGATTCCTAACAGACTTCGGAAATTTCAGAGTCCTAAAATAACTTTCTAAACAGCATTTCTTGATACAGTAGGTAACGAGTTACATTATAAACATCAACTACAGTGTGTTATGAAACTGGTTTATTGATATCATGATTTTCATCTGAAATCTAATGTGCAGTAGCCTGTTTGCTGTTACTCGGCACATTCATTCTATAGTAATTGTTCGTTTACAACTAAATTAATCCATTCGTATATGCATATGTAAGCACTGGCATAAAGTTACACAGACCAATGTTACAGTCGTTGTACGCTCCAAACTCGTTTTAAACATCGATTTTACGAGAACTTCCCGCCTGAGAGAATTAACATAGCTCAATTTTGCGGGAACTCTAACGAACTGAGGTATTTAATCATTCATTACATCTGAATTGCAATCGCCCACTTTCAGTGATCGTTTCATTTCTGTCTGGCTTCATTCCGTATTCACTGTCTTTGGGCTCCTGAACTAATGGAGAATACCTTGCTCTGCAGAGTAATCTTTCCTCTCAGCAGCATCAATGAAACTTCCTGACAGACTGGAACTGTATGTTGGTTAGAAATGCGAAATTCAGTTGGACCTCGAGATGCGTTAGTTAAGCTTAGCTGATACACTGGTTCAATCTGTGAGGAAACGTCTATAATGCAATATTTTTTTCATACAGAAAGGGTGACCAATTTCATTTAAACGAACAACGTTAATGTAATCAGAGCTTCTGCAGACTGTACTATCGAGCAAATTCCATTTTATAACTACTCTACCTGTCACGATTCTTTTGTGATACAATGGTGCCCCTCCTAAGAGTCGCCAGCCCCATATTCTCAAATATTTTTTTTTTTTTTTGTAGATACTTGCAACTTCGTTTTTGCGATGTGTAGCTACCGTCAGCCCAAAAAAATACTGACAACACGTCTTTCATGCGGCGCACAGTGTCGGCGAAAATAGTCGGTTTGTTTCCTGTTACAAAGAAAACAGTTTTTGAAGCTGAGTTACACGTACCCATTCGACAGAGCGGTCCCAGATTAGTCGAATACCGTGTTAGTTTTGTCGATAATTATTAACAGGGACAGCAAAACACGAAGAATAACCAGTACCGCGACCGTGACAGCACCATGCTGGCCTGCGCTGATTGCTAGTACCATGCATCAGCGCTGCTCAGCCGCTGCTGAAGTACTGATTGTTCTTCACGTTTTTCTATCCTTGTTAATACATTTTGATAAAATAAATAACTCAATAGACTAACTTGGAACCGCTCTATCGAATGAGCACGGAAAATCCTGGTTTAAAAACATTTATGTTTTTTACAGAAAGCAAACCGACGTTTTCCGTTGACATTGTACGTCTCATGAAAGACGTGAAAATCAATATTCCTTTCCGCTGACTCAAGCTACACAATTCAAAAACTAAGCAGCAAATACTTTCCGGAACACCAGAGAAAATGCTCCAGAAGATTCTTGGGAGGGACACACACTATATGGAAACAAATGATAAGAGTTAGAAATTCAACAGAAAATAAACTGTCGATTCTCTGTGCTAATGAGGTACGCGTAAGATATATTTTAAAAGTAATGCTCATTTTTTGTTACCAGTGTTGGGCTTCACTTCACAGATACCTCCTGTGGAGCTACTGATCAACAAAATTTACTTTCTTGCTTTTGTACAAAACGCCATGTTATGGTACCAGTCATTGCTTCAAGTCGAAGACTTAGATCAAATTCTCACTGAGTTTAGTACGTTTTTGAACACTGTAAATTGTAACACTCTCTTCCACAGGTACATTCAAATAAATAAGTAAAAGACATGGTATCACGTTAGTATGAAGCCTCCTGTGTTTCTCCGCTTCTAAATCCTTGCATGCCATACAAAGTCAGTTATTCTGAATTAATACGAGTAATGGTTTCTTCCGTCCTACGACGAATCCGTAACTCAGTCGCGTTCACGCTGGTATGAACCTTGCAGACAGACTGCAACTGGGACACGTACCGAGAATGGAAACCATTTCGTTTGCCCTTCATGTGAAACATTTCTACCATTTGAGCATTAAGCAATGTCCAGCGTCGCCAAGTGTATTCGTAAATGCGTGTGGTTTGTGTTCTATAAATGTACTTCCCCCTAGAGGAATTTTTAAATATCTGTAAATTTTTTAACGTGAACAGTGATGTGTTCAATATCTTCTTCACGAAATGGTAAAAATTTCATTTATAAAAGGGCAGAAGGACGAGAAGAACCGTAGAAACCCATATGGCGTTTGATAACGTAGGAGTAGTAGTTAACATTTTTTGTGTTTTATTTTTGTGACATTTGTTCTCGTAAAGGAATTCAAATGGCTCTGAGCACTATGGGACTTAACATCTGTGGTCATCAGTCCCCTAGAACTTAGAACTACTTAAACCTAACTAACCTAAGGACATCACACACAGCCATGCCCGAGGCGGGATTCGAACCTGCGACCGTAGCAGTCGTGCGGTAAAGGAATTCCGTGTCGGGCTTGCATATTTCGAGCTTTCTCTTTAGTAGTTAGTAGGATACAGTACCTGGTTAATTTGAGGTTAGCGAGAAATTCAAATGTGTTTCGCGTCTTCCTTGTGGGATACGACAGCTGTCAATCGTAAGGGAGGAAATCAGGTCTGCAGAAGCTCTGTTTGCTTCGTCGTAGAAGTATTTCCGTTTGTCTGAACCAGTTCGTTTTGCGATATCATTGGTTCTGGAAGGACATGAAACGGTAGGGACGTACCTGTAAGACCTGTGGTATTTATGAAATGAATGTATACAGGAGAAAAGTGAGTTTTGGCAGCGTCCTGAAGGAAGTGATTGTGATGTGTGGTCTTACGCGTACCTGCTGTGTGGAGAGAGTGCAAGAGCGAGGGACAGGTGGAACCATACTGATGAGAAGAGCGTAAGTACGAGGGTGTGCTCAGAAGTAATGTCTCCGAATTTTCAGTGTGAAAACCCTCTAAGCTTTTTAAATGAAACAAGCGGTATTAACATTCTACATCTTCATTCTTCGTGTCGACATATTTATTTCTCAACAGTCACCCTGGCGAGGAACACATTTCTCCTTACGGGAGTTCAATTCATTGATACCGTCAACCCCACCTCTGCTTGCATCACTTCATCATTATGAAAGTGAAGTCCTTGACGATGTTCTTTAAGGCGGGTAGGACGTCAAAGGGGCCGACTTGGAGCAGGAGAGGCACCACAGGACATTTTAATTTCCACTGTCTTTACTTTTACAAATATATTCATACGACTTTGTCAGCATAACCAGAAGGGATTCAGTATTCATACTCATATCCGAGGAAGTTAAAAAACATAAGAAAATAATTTTTTTTACATGTGAAATTTAATCATTGTTTCACTTTGTATTGGCTGCATTTATTGCTATAGGTAAACGTTTCTTCATAAGTAAGAGAGATTCTTAGATAAATTTTGCACAGTGTACAAAGGAAACTTACAGGTGTATGAAACTCTAGAATTTTCCAAATTTATTAAAATCTTTGGTAAAAATTGAAATAATTAACTATAAAATTTGAGTTTTTCCTAAACATGAAGTTTAAAATGTAACAGCTCATTCATTTTTTCCATAAATTCAATGAAATCTGAACTTCCATACATCTGTAAGTATGTTTTGTATGCTGTGCAAAATTCATCTAAGAATCTTTGTTACTTATGACGAAAAGTGTACCTACAGCAACAAATGCAGCAAATAGTAAGTGAAAAAATGATGAATTTTCACATGTAAAAAAATTTTTTTTGTTACATTTTTTAACTTCCACTGCTATGAGAGCGAATCCCGAGTCCTTCCTGGTCATGCTGACAATGAAATTAAAATGTCCTGTGGTGTCCCTCCTGTCCCCAGTCGGCCCGTTTGACGTCCTACCCCCCGTTTCGGAAACGAATGAACATCGGATGTGGCCAAATCGGGTCTGGACGGAGACGTCGGACTGTTGAAGAAGTCGTAGCGCCGAAGGATGAACTCATAGGTTTTCTGAGGGTCTCGCAGTACCTTGCAGATTTTAGGGTTGTGTCTTTAGGCATTAATTCCAAATTTATCACATCTTGAGTATCCCAGAACACTGTGAGCCAGAGTCTGTCTGCTGATGGCCTGGTCTTGAACATTGTTGGCGTCGGTTATCCTTTGTGGTGGAACTCCACTGACGCTCTTGTCTTCACGGTCAAAATGGTGAACCCAGCTTTCATTATCTGTCATAATGTTGTAAAGGAACCCATCATCCTCACGCCCAAAACACTAAAGACTTGACAGATATCCAGTCTAGTGTCTAATGTCAGGGGTGAGCATTTGACGCACCCACGGTGCGCCCAGTTCTCTGCACTTCAGGTCTGCAATGATGAGCTGTAGACGGTCTTGTGATATGCCACACTTACCCGAGAACTGTGTCTGTGTTATCTGATGATTTTCTCTGATGCACGTTCTCGGTGATTAGAAACTCGATTACAGCAAACTGTTCCACTGGCACAGACATAGTTACTGTAGTGTGGTAGCTTATCGACACTGCCGGAGCCGATGCCTTGAAGAGTTCTGCAGATCGAGTGAACGGCGCTTTGAACATCGACAATGAAGGAACGTCCATGCCGCCGGTCAATGAAGACCGCCAAAATTTTACTATAAGAGGCGAGCACCTGGGCACTAGTCTTCTAAAGTGCGCGTCATTTATGTTGGCGGCCGAGTTTAGGTTCATTCTGCGCATCTGGCGTCACAAAACACAGTCAGCCAATGAACAGAGAACGACGTTGTAAGATCTCGACTGCAGTGCAGAGCATGGACAAGTGTCTTCAGTTTTAGAAACGTTCAGTCCTAAATAAAGTAATAGAACAAAAGCAATGTCTTGATAGCATACTTTCTTTTATAGAAAGTTTGGAAAAAGCATTCTTTATACCAATAGCTTCATATTCTATTAATTAATTAAACCAAACAAGCAATAAGACTCCTAATTCAGGCGATAGCAAGGAAAGGTGTTTGTATCAATCTCACGAACCGCTTTTTCGCAACAAAGAAAAGCGGTAATTGTTTATTTCCTATTGTACTTCGACGAAGCGTGAGTAATTCATAGTCATACAAACAGTTTTTGTCAGTACTTTGCGTGACATGTTAGAGTGCTCGTGGCATTCTGTCTGTAGACAAGCTGCGTTGGCGTAATGGTTACGGTGTTCGGCTTCTGTGCAAAAGGTTATGAGTTCAAGCCTTGTGTGGTGCGCAATATTTTAATTGTTTGAAAACAATATGGACGTGCATTACTTCACGAATTATATTAGTTTGAATGCAATTTTTTGAAATTTCTAGTGCTTTGTCTCTTCATTAACCCTTTTGCTGCTGCAGACACATGCTCCCCGCATTCCGCGCTGTGCGCGATTTTGTCATCACTGCACTGCTCGCCTGTACAGACACATGGTGTTCCCACTGCTTTGACACACTTATCATTCGATTTCACAAAAACTATTTGGCCCAAAAATTTGATTTTTACGTCTTCTTTACTGATACCTTCCCCCCTCAACTTTTACCTCTGCAAACTCTTCAAAATTTCGTGCAATGGTTTACAATATTTAATGCTGCATAATAACTGCGTTGAACATCGAAACAAAATTAAGTCATTTGTGGGGGGAAGGTATCAGTCAAGAAGACATGTAAAAATCTAATTTTTGGGCCAAATAGTTTTTGTGGAATCGAATGATAAGAGTGTCAAAGCAGTCGGAACACGATGTGTCTGCACAGGCGAGCAGTGCAGTGACAAAATCGCGCACAGCGCGGAATGCAGGGAGCACGTCTTTGTAGCAGCGAAAGGGTTAATGCGGCCGTGGTGGCTTTACTTCATGAACTGCGCGCTCCCCCCTAAACGTAAGCTTGCGAACTATACTATACTATGGTGCTGCTTCTATTGGCGCGTGCGTCGTGTGCAACTGGCAACGCAGCAATCTCCCGCGTCTGGGCGGGCATGCGCGAGCCGCCAACATAAAAGAATTGAACTATAGTTAAAGATTACATCCAGTCGCTTGTTGGTGCAGAATGTTAAGTCGGCAAATATTCAGCGTACGTAGACGCACACCCGTGTCCAGTCTCTGCTTATAGCTAGCCACGGCTGTCACAGGTTGACGACAGTGTAGCATTTCTTCACCCAAATCTGAGTATAATATATTTATTTAAAGTGGACTTGCGTCAGCTAAGAATTTGCTTGGCTGTCCAGATGGATAGACCCTTTGGAAAACTTCCACTCAGTATCAAAAAAACTTTTGGCTCCTCGAACGTAACGGTTACCACTTTGCATCATAACAGTTACGTTACACACCGCCACGTTACGCAAAACAACTCGGAGTCCTCTAGCGGCAGAGGATTGCACGTTGCGTCAGCGGAGCGGGAAAGTCGACTGAGTAACATGCGTGACATATTGATAACGAAATAAACAATTAGGAAACATTACCTTGCACCACGCCCTCCTACTCCGGATGTCAGTTATCCTGAGGAGATATCACTATGATATCGTAATGCTCTCAGCTGATGAGGACGAGGAATCAACAGGTTTGTTCAGGTATGCCATATCAAGATAAAGACAGTCATTGGTGATTAGACCCCAAAGACGTACCAAACAGCATGTATTTTGATTGGTGCAATTCGCCCACTGTCCCAGGTATTTTCTGGAGGATTAAGAACGGGTGGTTTAGTTAGCCTGTCGAAGGAGATAAGGTGCCAGAGTGATCCTCACACCAGCAAAGTAAGCATGCAAGTTGTGGACACGGCTGCTGTTACCCTGGAATTGTCGGCAGCGTACTCGTTACGAAAATGTAAACAGGAGGACAATACACAATCATCAAGAATGCTGAAATAAACATCCTAGTTAATGTTCAGAAAGGAGAAACTGCGATTTCTACTGCATTCAGGCAGTGAATGAATTCACTAGCGACAAATGAAAAACTGTACTAGGCTGGGACTCGAACCTGGGTCTCCCACTTTCGAGGCAGATATGTTAACCGTCGACGACTTTGAGCATGGTGTTTAGTCCTCTAGCCCTTTGACCTCTTGTCTGCTCGTCGCATCACGCCAAGTTCCGCACGAAGCCGGGCGATGAGAGCACTGCACTGCTGATAGTATTACCGTTCAAGGTGCATATGTATCTATATATGAGTTGCGTCTGTTCTTTCGGACATGTGCTAAAGAAAAGACATTAATCATATAGATATACCCTAGTCAATGTTCATGGTAACGCGAATGATGCATTGTGCAGAGAACTGCCACAGCCCGTCACAGAAACATCAACGGCCTAAACTACGCGCTCCTCACTCAGCGTGATAAATTTGTTAGACGTGCGCTGTACACATTTCAAAAGAGATAAAATCGCGATCCGTCGAACCATATCTCAGCCTCCAGTCAGCTGAGGTTTCTATATTGTCTTACTCACTGAAGTCGTGTACCCTTATAAATTGCTGTGCGCAATGGCCTTTTGCCAGGTGATAAATTCCAAATGCCCACTGCATTCTGTCCCCTTCGCAGTGTTCGATCGCAATTAAGTTGAGATGTGCCTGCCTACACTGACAGCTGAAATTTCTGTCGCTTCTGTAATCTATTGTCACTGACAAGGCGTCTAATTGGTCTATGGACCCCATCGGTTAAGATCTGTTTGCGAGCACAGTTCGTATGCTGTTCGACAGACCACGTAGATTCAGTAACTAACTGATCCACGTCCAAACATGATACTCTTTGTCACATCTCCACATCGAACCATCTTACTGCTCTGATTCAATGAAACCGACAGACACCACTTCAGTGCCACGACTGACAACAGTGTTGGAAGGACACTAGGCAACACAGTTCAGGGAGTACTTTTTCGAAATCCCGCTCCGGCCGAGCGGTTCTAGGCGTCGCAGGTTCGAATCCTGCCTCGGCCATGGATGTGTGTGATGTCCTTAGGTTAGTTAGGTTTAAGTAGTTCTAAGTTCTAGGGGACTGATGACCTCAGAAGTTAAGTCCCATAGTGCTCAGAGCCATTTGAATCATTTTGAACCGAAACCCCGTAATTGTCTCCCGTGGCCACTAGGGCTCCGAAATTTGGATCAAAGACGCCTACAAACTTCTTCTGTAATAGCGAAAAAGCGTCGCAAAGCAAAGTGTAGCCACGTGCGAAAGAAAGGACCAGAGTTCAAACGTTCATATGAAGTCTAAGGTGGGTAAATTATATCACATTGGCACCAAATTTCACCACAATTCTGCCCAATGCCATGCGATGGGAAGTCGTCGCACCCCATATTATCTTAGGCGCGTTTCTCCCCATCTTTTGACGCCTCGGTGACGGAGCTTAGAACCACGAGACCCTAGGTTGAAAACAAAACGCTTTTTTATGGGAAAACATTTCAAACAAATTCGGCTCAGAATCGACGAAAAGGCCTGACGGGTTGATATAAAGGGCTTCAATGGGACCACCCCTTCTTTAGGGCGTTGATTCCCACACATTACGAGGTCGAAAATGACAGTTCATAGTGTGGTGACCAACAGGATGACATTCTTGACAGCTTTAGCCACGTGACACTCGGACCATTCAACACTTCTCCAAGAACACCGTGGAGTGCAACGCTACTGAACGTGATCTGACCTTCCTCGAGTGCAGTGTGACCGCAGTTTTCTTCTTGTATAAACAATGGAACCACTAGCAACGATTCAAAACCATTTGACGAAATTTTAACGTGATTCTGATCAGCAAAGTGTGCTAAAGCTTTTTCAACCATCCCGTTTCACATTTATGCATGCGCTAATAAAACAGCGAAAGGTTCGTAACTCCCTCAGTGCCACCCAACCATCTTCGTTGGGCAACTGAAAAACGTGCCTGTGGAAACACACACAGTGTGACGAGAGTCCTGGGAGCCTGCAGGCAGGCAAACCGCTGACTCTGCCCCAATTCTGTATGCCCTCTAGCAAGGGATAGAGTTGCACTGTGGCCTGCTGGACGTGCGTGGGACTACATTGTGAGGTGTCAGATTTTAGCACCTTACATGAGATAGATTCAGAAAGTAAATGAGAAATACCACGGACAGATATAGCTGTTAGGCAGAATACGAGGGTAAGTCAATTATTATCAGCAAAGTAGTTATAAAATTTTATTGTTGTCAAATAATAAACTTACAAGAACATCATTTTTCGACATAGTCTCCTTGCGTTTCAACACTTTGTCCATCGTTGTACAAGCTTCCTGATGGCCTCATGAAAGATGGTTCTCGGTTGAGCTGCGAGACAGGAATGGACAGTATCTATCACTGCTTGGTTCGAGGCAAATCGACGCCCCCTTAATATTTCTTTGAGTTGACCAAACAAATGATAGTCAGAAGGGGAAAGATCGGCACTATATAGAGGATGATCCAATACTTCAAATTTGAGTTTCTGGAGCGTTTCTGCAGTGTGGGCAGCAGTATACGGACGGGCATTGTCGTGCAATAACACAACACCTTTTGATAACAATCCTCGGCGTTTGATTCAAATTGCTGGATTTAGCCTGGCAGTAAGCATCTCACTGTAACGTACACTGTTTATTGTTGTGCCCCTTTCCTCATAATGTTCCAGTACTGGACCCTGTGCCTCCCAAAACACCGTACGCATCAGTTTTCTGCGGACTGTTGGGTCTTAAGCTTTTTCTTGCACGGCGAATTTGGATGTTTCCATTCCATACTCTGCCGTTTACTCTCCGGCTCGTAATGATGGATCCATGTTTCGTCACCAGTAGTGATCCTGTCTAAGAAGTTGTCCCCTTCGATACCACAGCGATTCAAATGGTTTTTGCAGATATCCAAGCGCATTTGTTTATGCAACTGTATGAGTTGTTTTATTGCCTATCTTGCACAAACTTTATGAAACCAAAGTCTGTTGTGGATGATTTCGTAGACAGAACCGTGACTAATTTGCAGACGATGTGCCACTTCGTCAATAATTAATGGTCTGTCCAAGAGAATCATCTCACGTGAACGCTCAATGGTTTCTTCTTTTCTGGAGGTAAACGGTCGTCCGGCTCCTTCATCGTGCGTAACACTTGTGCGACCATTTCAGAACTTTTCAAGTAACTTATTGTGGAACATATACATTGATCAGACAGAATATTATGACCACCGACCTACCACTATTGTCGATGTAAATCCGTCCAGGCGATGGCAGCGTCATCTGGCGAGGAATGAGTGCTAGTCAGACATGTTCACAGTGCGTGTAGTATCAGTGAGCATGCTGCCGTGTGGGGAAGGTGTGTGATTTGTCTGAATCTGACCGAGGGCAGATTGTGACGTCCCAGAGGCTCGGCACGAGGATTTTTGGAAGTACGCGACTTCTAAGATGTTCAAGGAGTGCTGTGATAAGTGTCTTCAATACTTGTCGAAACCAATGTGAAACGACGTCCGGATGGACGAACACCCCTTATTACAGATGTCGGATGTCATAGACTTGTGCTTTGGGACGGAGACAAGCTATTGGAGGCTCGATTATGCTCCAGCGACATTTACGTCGGCATCCAAGGCTCCAGTGGAATTCGTACAAGACACCATGACAGCCAAGGAACATCACGTACACCCCTTCATGACAATCATGCTTCCCAACGGCAGTGGCATTTTTCAGCAAGATAATGCGCCATGTCACAAGGCGAGGAGTTTGATGGAGTGGTTCGGGGAACACAGTGGCGAGTTGAAATTGATGTCCTGGCACCCCATCTCGCCAGATCTGAACCCGTTTGAACACATCTGGAATTTGCGAGAACTGGGTGGCTTGTGTGTCCAGATGTGGAGCCAACTCCGTCCAGTGACCTACCCACACCTTACTTATTCCATGGCTTTACATGTCATAATTTTTATCTGTGCCAAATGTGGACATACAGCTGTTAGATAGGTGGTCATAATGTTCTGGTTGACCAATGTGCATTTCAGTGCTAGTGAAAGGGTTAAGAAGGTTCCTAATGTATTTTCTGATGATGTTATGCATCTCATTGATAGTGTTATAAGAGGAAATTTTAGTAAGGATACTAGCCATTTCCACAGGCTTTTTACCTGTGTACATGTTTATCACATATAATGCATACAATGTTTGGTCCACCTGCTCCTCCCCACTCTCTGCTGATCACTTCCTTGACTCTCTAGCTGTCCCTCTCCCACCTGTCATCCAATCTCCTCTTCTCTGACTTCTTTCTGTCTGTCTCCTCTTCCCCTTCTCTCTCTTTCCATCTGCTCCTTCCCTTCCCTTTCTGTACATCTATTCCTGCCCCCTCTCTCCCTGCTCGACCCCTCCTGCCCCTCACTCCCAGTCTATCACCTCCTTTTCTTTCTCTATCTGTCTCAACATTCCCTCTCACAACGTATGCACACATGCAACCATAGGAAAATAAATAAGTAAAGCATTCGCGTACTAGTCCTATGTTAGAGATCGCATGTTGCAGAGCCTTTAAGTCAGGGCCTAGGAAATCCTTCGTTTCCTATGACATGTAGGCTGCCAGGTAAATCAGGTCAGTGAAGTGGGCCGATACTAGTTCAACTCAACACGTCTGTTGTGCTGGGCAACCTACACTTTGAGGGCTGGAAAGCCATTCCCTTACCTTGCTATGTAGGCTGCCCTGCAAAGCAGGTCGATAAGGCAGGACGATGCTAGTCCTACACAATTGTCATCCTGGGCAGCCTATATGGCAGGAGATTAAAAGCTCACATGTCTGCACATCTGTAAATATTAGAGAGAGAGCATTTATAAACCACCTTATGTTGATCCCTTACGGCAGGGATTCTGTGTGTCAAATTTGGACCACTTCAGTCCAGGGCCTGGCATGAGATCTTACACATACATACACTCAACTTCATGCATATGGGTATTGAAGCAGACATAATTTTTGCAAATGCTCATTTTAAAAAATCCAGATTTCGGCTATGTTTGCCCAAGTGCTTTGCGTAATTTCGTGCAGGGTTCGTCACTCGCCTTTCTTCAGCCTATAGACGTAATGGATGGCCGCGGCAGTTCCTGTTGTGGCGCATATATTCAGCCAGCAGACGCGAACGGCGCCTCACCTGCGGTTGCCAGCTGTTAATTATTGTGCCGGCGCCTCCTAGCAGCGCGCCTGCGCCTGCGGCTGGCGCCCTGATGGATGTCGCCGCGAAACAAAGCGGGGGCGAGCGCTGCCGCTGTCAGGCGCGCCGCGCGGATTTACAGGCCGAAAAACCACCTGCCTGCCTGCCTGCCTGCCCGCGCGCTACTTGTCATCGCGCCGGCCCGTCTGCAGGCCGTGCGGCTGTCGCTGTCCCCCAGCTTCCTTCCTGCCTGTCGCTTCGCCGCTTCCCTCGGCCCTGCACCCACTCAACTGCTCTCTGCCATCGCAGGAAACGCACAGAATTACACTGCCGTGGCATTCGATGACACATGCATCCTAAAT
Organism: Schistocerca americana; assembly: GCF_021461395.2. NCBI lineage: Eukaryota > Metazoa > Arthropoda > Insecta > Orthoptera > Acrididae > Schistocerca > Schistocerca americana. The sequence continues at coordinate 579,250,167 of NC_060123.1, read as the reverse complement.
TTGTACAACGTACCTTAGCCACAATATCTCTGTTTCGTATAGAAAGTATCAGTAACGGTTTAGGAAAAATAGATGCCTCAAAATTCTTAAAAGTACAGCCCTTAAGTGTCGACACACTTTTGCCAGTGGTTTTTCCAAGGCTAGAAGAATCCCTCGTAGACGGATTCTAAAAGGCACTTAACTCTTTCAGACTTGAAAAATTAAAATTAAATTCTTTGAATTTCCTCGTTTTTGTTGGATTATTAGACATACTCTAAAACAGAACAATGTGAAAAACAATTGATACATACATTAAGGGGAGGTTTACTATCTTTCGCCTGAAAAAAGCATGGTGTTTGAGAATTTTTTTCTCGGGATGTGTTGTAGATATCAAGGTCAAATTTGGTCAAAATATTTACTGATATATCCTCTACAACCTGGAATTTTTTCGACCGGAAATGATGAAGAGCAAAGGCGGTAAAGCCTTCGGAACGAAACAAAACTTCGATGTAGACCTCCACAAGTGGTGTGTCACAGGTCAGCCGGCTCGTCTGAAATCAAAATTGAGTTGACGTTAGCGAAGTACATAAGATTCTTTATGAGTTGTACCTCGCTTAAGTTATTTGGACCATAGGAAACAAAATGGCGGCCACTTGAAAGAAATAGGGGTTTTTCCATCGATTTTTCGACTACGTCGGCCAAGTAAATATATTTATAGTTGATGGAGCGGAATAAAAGTGGTACAACTCCTAGACAATTTAGTTAGATTCGTCGGAAACAAAGAATCATGCCAATCGGTTCAGTAGATTTGAAGTTCCCATACCACGCGATAAACAACAAAGTCATTTCGATAAAAACGCGTTTGATGTTTTGACTACATCTAAATGCAATATTATGCAACTTACGTTTAATCTTCTATTCCGGGTCCATAAACTAGACCTTCCTCTTCCTCATAGAGGGCGTTCTCCTCTATATGTGCCATCCTGCGCTGCTTCAGAGCCGCTCGTACGGCCGGTGACAAGCGGTTTTCGGCTTGAACTCGGTGGTCGTCCGAATGCTTGGCGAACTGCGTCGAATAGAGTCCCAGGGTGACGTCTATCGTTGTCATGGTCTTCAGAATTGCTCGTACTCTTCGTTGAATCTGCTCACTGCCAGGAAAGTCGCTATCTCAACAGTCTTCGCACCAGAATGCAAATGCTTGCGGGTTAACTTCCAAACACATGCGTTCAAACTTTCATTTGAATTTTGTGTTTCCTCCCAAGCACCGCTACAATAACTCGTCCTCTGAAAGGGCCTCGTAGATCGGATGAATGACTTTTTGAACTTCCTTGGAGAGCGGCTGGTCGTGTTGATATTCGTCCAGATGTCCGGTAGCCTCTGCAATACGCCACTTGCACCAACTAGTTTCACCATCCGGACAATTTTGGTGTTGTGAGTGGTCATCCGTCGAACACTTGTGGAAATGCGTTGCCCAAATTTCCTTCCTCATCTGTTCCATCGAATTGGAATTCCGTCGGATTTCTAAGCCGTAGTACGTCGTAAGCTCAGTTTTAGTCATGGGCAAGCACATAGAATAATTTTTTGCGGCTACAAAGTCGAAATTCCCGAAAAAACTGGTGCGTGGAAAAGGCAGATTTCTGGCAGGTGCATTTTTTTGTTCAACCGCGAATAACAAACATTTCCGTTCCGTATTCGGAAAAACCGTTTCATGGGTGGATTCTAAACACTTTTATGGATCCAAAAATGCAATTTTAAAAAATTCGTTTTTTTTGAACCAAAAGATAGTAAACCTCTCATTTAGGGAACACATACGGGATGATTTGAAATGGAGACACAGATCATGCAATGTAGGTACTTTTGGTGGTAACGTAAAATCCAGTTTTCTTCTGCATTTACACATAGGACTACTTGCCAGATAGTACTCTTTCATCTGCATCTGTGATGTCCCTTTTTTGTGCTACAGCGTACTCAGTGCCTTGAGATGCCGTGTATTGGTGTGTCCTTTGCTTCTGTTGCGTTTTTTTCAACGGGGACAACTGTTTTACATCTTTTTGCTAATTTTCTTTGGTCTTACTGTCTTAAATAACGCAAGACAACAACGACGTTTCCGTCCGAAAATCGAGATCACTGTCTGCAGCTAACATATCGTCTCCATCTTCACTGCCATCAATACGAATCGGCATCAAAAGAATCCCTTCCTTTATTCTGCGAGAATATATTCCATGAAACTGGAACTATAACAAACTGTCACAGCAACTCATGTTCCCCTTAGAGCCACATTGGTTTCAAAGGGAATCGCCAGAACAATTACGAAAATAAATAGATTAATTTAATTGTTATGGCAAAATAGAGCGTATAACGTTGAACAGGACAGTTTTCTGTACCTAATCCATGGACAAAACATGCCTTACAGAGACAAATTCAGTCACAATTTAAAAACCAAGACAATCGTGCACTGCATGTAAAAGTAGCTCCTACATATGCTCGGCTAAATGCCAATATTCGAAACATATGAAGTTGTCCAAGCTACAGCCACCATAGGGCACCAGCTACAGGAGACATTAAGGTTGGCTACAAATCAACTGTAGCTACTGTGCATATGCCACTAAATGAGAAAATCATAGGTGGCTTCAAACGGAACTACTTCATCTGAAAAAGTTTAGTGTACGTGTGCAAGATTCTTTGACAGCAGTTAGGGTCCCATATGGGGATACCGTTTCTAATTACTGGTGGCAGCTGGAATCATCTGCTTCACCTTCTCTACCTTCTCTTTAGTCTTCTCAGTACTTCAAGGCAAAAATTACCAATCACTGTTTTTATCGCTTGATCTAAGTGTTTGTCCTGTTTTGTGTTGAGTCTGGCCTTGGCCTACGATTTTGCCCTATGGTCGGGCAACCACTGTCACACTCAGTGTGATTTTAATTCCTTTTGTCTGGCCTCTATATGTGTCTTTCTTGACCTGTGTCGTCTCTTGTCATCTCCATTGTTTGCTTTTATTCCTTGTGAAGGTTATAAGTTCATGGAAAAAGGGACCGATGGCCCTAGTAGTCTGGTCCCTTCAATCCCACAAACCAACCAACTAACCTAAGGAACAAATTCGTATTCAGCCACCCACTTGGAGTCGAAGAAAACGATGAGCATGAATTTCGCTCCGGATTAGCTTATTCGAGCCTTTTTTGGACAAGGTGATGCTGGAGTGTGCATTTCAGAACATTGCCGCTTTGTTCCCGAATCGTATTCGAATATCCAACTTTCGCCTCCAGTGATTACTATTTCCAAAAAGCCAAGGTCATCTTCAACGCGGTGCAAAAGATCCTCACAATCAGACAATCGCCTCTGCTTCTGGTCATCCATCATGACCTTCGGGATGAGTTTAGCGCCGATCTTTCGCATCGCGAAATCTTCAGTGATAATAAAGTACATCGCATCTGAAACCATGTGCACACTTAACTGTCGGTCTGAATTCACCACTTCATGCACTCTTTGCGCATTGTCGTCGGTTCTTCAAGTCAATAGCAGCGGAGGGCGGGGTTCGTCCTCCACATTTACTCGGCCACCTTTAAAGAGTTTGTGCAGCTTGGAAACTTCAGTTTGTGTCATGCTTTCATCTTTAAACATTTTTCGAATCATAGTCTACGTCTCCATACCCGATTTCCCCAGTCCAACAAAAGTTTAATGGCTAACTCCTGTTCAATCGTTCGCTGCATTTTCCGCCTACACCGAGTAATTCGACAGGGTCCCAGTAACAACACAATCTCGGCAGAACGAACGCTCGCATGCGATTGGCGCTTGGCGCTTGGTGAAGGTCACACACTTCCCTCTCCCTCTCCCCCTTACCCCGCCTGCATCGTGGAATATGCGTGGTGTGAGTGCACTGTGGTATAGTCACGTCAGGGAAAAATTGTTCTCAATACTTTTTATACAGACTCTGTATTTCGAGATGTGCAAGCAGTACAGGAAGCCGTGAGGAAATTTGGAAGAGAATAATAGTTCAGAGAGAATAAATAAATATTCTGAGACATGCAACGACATTGTAAGTTTGTGAAAGACGACAAAAGGCTTGAGTCGGTTGATAGGAATGGATAGCTTCTAGAATGAATTTTCACAATGTTGTTGAGTGTGCACTGGTTTGAAACTGTAGTTAAGTTATGTCCCGGAAAGACCCTCTCATACAGGACAGCTGATAATGAAAGTCCGCAAGTGACCTTCTGTGACGTTTGCATGGTAGGACATGAGGTACTGGCCGAAGTAAAGTGGTGAGGGCGGGACCTGATTCGTGCTTCAGCAGTTTGCTGCTAGCCACTGCCAGCGCTGGACGTGTGCACTCTCGGATCGTGACAGCGTAAACAGTGCTCGGCCTGCGTTCAGCATGGCTTACGGATTATCGTCTATTTTGCTTCAAACTCAGATTTAAGAATCTTTACAAGCACCGGTATTTTTGGGTGGAGATCTCAATTTTGTGATGTTGTAGCAATTTTTCCCTACCTAAGCAACGAGACTGATTACGAAACAGTGAAATAATGCATGGTGGGCGGACACAAAGAACACAATCAAGACGTGGCTGAGAAATAACACATTTGTTTAACAGCTACCTACTACCGCAAAAAAGAAATAATATGCATGCAATAAACTTGCTGCCTTAGCAGTTAGCTGTAGCGAGCTAAGAACGTACTGGCCTGTTAAGACAGTGTGGCGAAAGGCCGCCAATTTAGCCACAGACGATCAAAAACCAGGTTACAACTATTCGGAACAAAATTATACATTAGCAGCGGAAATGGCCCTTGAAGATGTGTGGCGGCTATTGAAAATGAAAACCGCCACCTACACATATGCCACGTCGTCTTCAGCCAGCCATCGTGACAGATTCTACGCACAAAGAGAACACCTGCCTCGCATCGTTGACTGTGAAAAGCGGCCAGTCAGTTTTGCAGATTATACTGATTTCTATATATCGGTACGACACGTGCACCATGAAGTGTTTAGGAGCTGTAGGCTACGGAATCACATCAATTGCAGCCTTCTAGTGCTTAATAACTCGAAAATCCAAGTCGAGGACATTTGGGGTTGGCCTTGGCTGCGCAACTAAAATTAGAGTCAGGCACACTTCCGTGGACTAGACACACTAAAGCGAAACTGAGAAACGGCTTAACAAGCTAAGCAGTTAATCGTACCAGACGGAATAAGACGAATAAAATTATTTTTCGGCGCTGCGGCAGCAATATTCTGAAACCTTATGTCCTGTCCAAATATAGCCGCCATCCAATATATTGAAGCAAAGATCATGATTATAGTACGTCAGACTTCCACCGGCTTCAGAGTTCATCCCAGGACTATGCTAACCGTATGTATAACCCATCATCCACACACCACGCCAGTCAAAAGTCGAGTGGACCTAACCCACTGAATCACCACTACACTCAATGACATGGGCACCCTATACTCCACACATGCTGGTGTAAAAGCTTTGATTACAGACCACTACATTACCTTCTATTCTAAAGAAATTGCAGGCCTCACACATGTCGAGGCATGGCTAGGAGCAGATCACCAGCTCACAAAAATCACCAACGCAACATTCACAACAGTGGAACTGCACTCAACTTTAAAAACGACACCACGGTGCAAATCTGTGGGTCACCGATACTTTTACGTGCGGTATTGGCATCTCTTCGGTCTCTCCTAACAGAAGTTGTTAGCGAACTGCTTCAGGGTGTGACCATACCGCGGATATCACTCAGGGAATCACAGTCCTCATTCCCAAAACAACGAAAGAAGTGATCATAAAAGCTCTGCGGCCGATTACGTTGTTTTAAAGTCCGACTCCAAATTGCTGGCGCGTGCTGTTAACCGCAGACTGAAAACTTTTATCGCGTGTCCTGAGATCGCACCAACATAGCGCCTTTGAGTGCAGATCAATGATGAATATTCTAGTCCCGCGTTTCTCAACCCTTGTTTTACCCTTTCAGGCACACGGAAACTTTCGCCGCACCCCTACAGTGTGATTTCCTTCCTAGATGCAAAGAAGCAAACACAGAATTAAATAAAACTTTCAATTTGGAACGACTATGAAATATAAGTTTGATAAATTTGTTACGTAAGACTCCTGAAAAAGGACATTTTAATGTAAACATTCGTGACACACCGATGTGCCGCGACACCGCGATTGAGGAGGACTGTTCTAACACACTATAGACATCTCGCTATCACGTTTTTTTCTAGAGCGTATGACCAAATAGATTATGGTTATCTATTGCACACAATGTCTGCCCTCGGATTTCACTCCAACTTGTCTGATCTCATTGCCTCATTTACAAGCGGAATTTCCTCGAGATTAGAAATAAATGAATCGCTGTCAAGACCAGTCACTTTCCAAAGACGAATTCGTCAGGGGCGCTTCTTATCTAATAATTTGTTAGCGGTCGCTATGGAATCTGGCTACGACATCTTCACCACACACTACCTGGCATCAATATATACGGACTGAGAACATCGATCAAGCCTAAGCATGTTATGTCACCTTCAAACTCCAAGATGACAGAAACAAACAACTGTCCCAACAGATTCTAGATAACTTGTAATATTTATGGCTTATTCAGCCATCATATTAGGCTCCAGGAAGCTATTCCCAGGGTAGCGGAGATGCACGAAGCATAGAGATGACGCAATGTGGGATGAGGTATCGGTGACAGATGTTAGATTCGGTACCATTCCCGTGAGAAAGACCGCCTGCATGATGCTGCTGCTCTGTGATTGGCTGCTGTGTTCGGCGGTAGGGCGCCAAAACGTTAAACTTTAGTTGCCATTATCAATTAAACCTGTCATCCAAATTACTTCATTTTTTTAAATAAACATCTCTCAACAGCCAGCTATCAATCAGTCATTTCAAAATTATTAAAATAAAAGTGTTACTAAAACAAAAGACTGACGATATTACTGCCGATGCACTTCGGTGGCGTTCGGGTCACGCCTTACTGGCTTGGCACGCGAAGTGTCTCGGGCAGTCCGGCTCTCCCGTTCTGACCGTTCCAGTAGACAGACATGTTGTCTGTTATAGCAGTATTTGTTTCCATGCAATTTTATTTACTACAGTTCCGACCGTCGCTAGGTACAGACACGTTGTCTGTAATAGTAGTATTTGATTCATGTAATTTTATTCTCCAGGTCTGACGGTTCCAGTAGACAGATATGTTGTCTGTGGCAGGATGTATTTCATGTTATTTTAGCCAGATATAATGACTGTGGAAAGATATGTTCAATACGTTGTGATCAAGAATAGTTTCTCGTGTCTATATCAATAAAAACGCGAGTGGCATCCCAAATGAGTTATAGTTAATTCGTAGCAGCAGTTCCTTGCGAAGTTAATTTCAGCCTCAAGAAAAAGAATTCATGATCTGCGTGCTGTTTTCTGCACTGGGGACATCATCATCATCATGAAGACAGCAGGTTAGTGAAGTGTACAAGAACTTATGTATTCCACAGAGGGTAGTGGAAACAACTAGGCACCTCACGTGTACTGCATGCATGCACAGTACAAATGTGCTCACTGACACGTCATCTGCAGTAATGCAGAGGAGGTAAAGAAAGATGAAAGTATTAACAATATCTCACTTTTATTCCTTTTTTCTTGCCGTAAACTACCAACAGTACAGCAGGGCGCACTTAAACATACACGAATCTGCAGTCTTACCTACGCTTTAGCTTTCGCACGAGCTACAATGTGCCATGAGTACACATCCGGAAACATCTGGTGATGTTCTTTACTGTTTGCCCAGACAGTACAGGAACATTAAGGTGCAAAATATACACTCATGCTCATAAATTACGAATAATTGAAAGATGTGGTGGCACATAACGTGGCACTACACAAAACTGGCAGTAATAGCATAGGCACATAGGGAATACACACGATAAGATATGTAAGTCCAAGATATTGGTGATAAGCTGAGAAACCCGTCCCGAAACACACGTGCTACAAAACGCCACTGTTTCCTGCGCATGTACCCCGACAAAAATAAGAGATATGATCACCATGCACACATACACAGGCTGCACAATGGGTTGGCATACTCTGGATCAGGTGATCGAGCAGCTGCTGGGGTATAGCCTCCCAGTCTTGCACCAGTGCCTTTCGGAGCTCCTGAAGTGTCCTAGGGGTTTGAAGACGTGCAGCGACTCGTCGACCGAGAGCATCCCAGACGTGCTCGGTGGGGTTTAGGTCTGGAGAACAGGCAGGCCACTCTATTCGCTTGACATCTTCTGTTTCAAGGTACTCCTCCACGATGGCAGCTCAGTGGGGCCGTGCGTTATCATCCATAAGGAGGAAGGTGGGACCCACTGCACCCCTGAAAAGGCGGACATACTGCTGCAAAATGACGTCATCATATACGTGACCTGTTACAGTTGCTCTGTCAAGAACATGATCTGCCACTGCCTCCAGGCGTCGCTGTTAATTTTGTAAAAGAATATTTTGACATCTACTATGAACCCCTGAGTCAACTGTGCCAGAGGGTGCTATGGAGCTCCACCTCAGTCACGTACAGCACTTAATGTATCACTCTTACTCCGTACCTCCTAACAACCAAGATCCTAGAATACAGTTTTTCCAGGGTCTTGCATCGAATAATTCCTACCTTTGCAAAGGCCACGTGCTAGGAAGCTGACAGGAATGAAGTGCCTACGCTTGAGAAGTTGAACCGAGCCAGTCTTGCACAAAGCCCGCTCTGTAACCATTGCCATATTCCCGATACTACTGAACATCGATCCTTGTGTCGGGACGAAAACATCATTTGGAACTGGCCGTGAAAGAAACTGGCTCTGACTACTAGGACGGAGTCTCACACAAACACGACATTACATTTATTATAACCGGACTGGAGTTTTTCCCACCAGCCAAACATTACAGCTACACGATGCTGGCTAGGCTCTTCGCTGTGGCCGAGTGGTTCTCGGCGCTTCAGACTGGAACCGCGCTGGTGCTACGGTCGCAGGTTCGATTCCTGCATCGGCCATGGATGTGTGTGATGTCCTTAGGTCAGTTAGTTTTAAGTAGTTGTAAGTCTAGAGGACTGATGACCTCAGATGTTAAGTCTCAAAGTGCTTTGAGCCATTTGAACCATTTTGAAGCTAGGCTCTTAGTGTAGTGTTGTCCTATAGCCTGCAAGTCCCAATCTTGAATACTTCAAGGCCCACCTGGGCTAATGGTATCTAAGAAGCGCCTGCAAACAAGATAAAAATCTACTTTTCATAACTTAATCCGCATTACAATATCCACGCTCTAAGTCACGACCAAACCCGCCGCGTCTCCATCCTCTTTCCTACACCAAGGTCCCCTATCCACGGCCCAGAAATTGCAGCAGTGAATTGGCGATCTTAACGTTCCGTGTTATAATTCGCTCCATTACAATACACTTCTAGTCAGTGGGAGAGTCCACTGACTTAACCTTCCTGTGGGCGCAACTGTGAAACTCCCACGAGAGGGCTACAGCACTGACTGCTGCCTCCAGAAAATCGGCTTCTCCGATCATCTAGCAGCCGTGTGTTCGATGTAAGGTAGGTAAAATCATTAGAAACAAATCGAATTGAATTATATACACTCCTGGAAATTGAAATAAGAACACCGTGAATTCATTGTCCCAGGAAGGGGAAACTTTATTGACACATTCCTGGGGTCAGATACATCACATGATCACACTGACAGAACCACAGGCACATAGACACAGGCAACAGAGCATGCACAATGTCGGCACTAGTACAGTGTATATCCACCTTTCGCAGCAATGCAGGCTGCTATTCTCCCATGGAGACGATCGTAGAGATGCTGGATGTAGTCCTGTGGAACGGCTTGCCATGCCATTTCCACCTGGCGCCTCAGTTGGACCAGCGTTCGTGCTGGACGTGCAGACCGCGTGAGACGACGCTTCATCCAGTCCCAAACATGCTCAATGGGGGACAGATCCGGAGATCTTGCTGGCCAGGGTAGTTGACTTACACCTTCTAGAGCACGTTGGGTGGCACGGGATACATGCGGACGTGCATTGTCCTGTTGGAACAGCAAGTTCCCTTGCCGGTATAGGAATGGTAGAACGATGGGTTCGGTGACGGTTTGGATGTACCGTGCACTATTCAGTGTCCCCTCGACGATCACCAGTGGTGTACGGCCAGTGTAGGAGATCGCTCCCCACACCATGATGCCGGGTGTTGGCCCTGTGTGCCTCGGTCGTATGCAGTCCTGATTGTGGCGCTCACCTGCACGGCGCCAAACACGCATACGACCATCATTGGCACCAAGGCAGAAGCGACTCTCATCGCTGAAGACGACACGTCTCCATTCGTCCCTCCATTCACGCCTGTCGCGACACCACTGGAGGCGGGCTGCACGATGTTGGGGCGTGAGCGGAAGACGGCCTAACGGTGTGCGGGACCGTAGCCCAGCTTCATGGAGACGGTTGCGAATGGTCCTCGCCCATACCCCAGGAGCAACAGTGTCCCTAATTTGCTGGGAAGTGGCGGTGCGGTCCCCTACGGCACTGCGTAGGATCCTTGGCGTGCATCCGTGCGTCGCTGCGGTCCGGTCCCAGGTCGACGGGCACGTGCACCTTCCGCCGACCACTGGCGACAACATCGATGTACTGTGGAGACCTCACGCCCCACGTGTTGAGCAATTCGGCGGTACGTCCACCCGGCCTCCCGCATGCCCACTATACGCCCTCGCTCAAAGTCCGTCAACTGCACATACGGTTCACGTCCACGCTGTCGCGGCGTGCTACCAGTGTTAAAGACTGCGATGGAGCTCCGTATGCCACGGCAAACTGGCTGACACTGACGGCGGCGGTGCACAAATGCTGCGCAGCTAGCGCCATTCGACGGCCAACACCGCGGTTCCTGGTGTGTCCGCTGTGCCGTGCGTGTGATCATTGCTTGTACAGCCCTCTCGCAGTGTCCGGAGCAAGTATGGTGGGTCTGACACACCGGTGTCAATGTGTTCTTTTTTCCATTTCCAGGAGCGTATTTGGTTCTTGAGCATATTACAGCCTTTCAATGTAATGTATTTTTTCAATGTAAACTAGAAATCGTTCCTCAATAAACTATAAAATATCAAACGCAAGTAACTATAGTGAAAATATATTTCGTTACCGGTGGTAACACAACCTTTTGAAAGAAAGAACGCACACCTTTTGAATACAGCCAATTTCACAAGACTACAAATAAAAACCTATAGTAAAATATAGCCAGAATTTGACAGCAAAATAGTCGGTAGCTGCTTACGCTGAGAACATTATCAGAACAAACAACACTGAGCAAGAGTACAGTAACTGAATAGACCACTATCGGTTTGAACGTAATTTGTAGTTTCCTAACTTTCTCTCTTAATAACCGAGATAAATAGAAAACACTTGAATGCAGAATTTTCAAACGTATCACAATCATTACACGTTGCAATATGTCGAGAGTGTTTCTTACAAATAAATTATTTACAATCATTACATGAGATAGTTGTACGATCGCACTTTTCTCCTCCACACATATGACATGGTCCATTTCTTTTTGCAGCGTCTGGGGCTGAAATTGGTTGGAATGGCTCGCAGTATTTTACAAGAAACAGTCGGATATAGTTTGGAAGTGTGCACATCTGAGCCCTTATTTTCAAATGATCCTCTAAAAGTTGGAGCGCTAATTCACTGAGAAAGGCGCGATGGCGTATCGTGTATTCGAGGTTATTTTCGAGAAACACCACTTGTGAATATATACCAGCCAGGTCCAAAAAAACTTAAATAATCCTTGAAGGTCATCTCCTTGTCTCCCGTGCTGCTGAGTAAGCAACGCACATTTCATCGACTGTATCAACACCTCTCTTGGTGGAATTATAATCGGTGTTGTTCAGTGGCTTACCCGTCATTTCATCGGTAACTTTGCGTTCATGCATAGTCGACAGAAGGAGTACACATTTCCTTCGCTTGGTCCGGATTGAAACAAGTGTTTTATCATACTTGAAACCCGTAAAGACATGAACCGATTTCCCGTTATTTTGAGATAAATTCAAGAGGGATTTCTCTTTTGTTGGCTTTGAGGGCACCAATGAAATTCAATCATTTTTCAAGAACTATGTCAACTAATGGCACACTAGTGTAGTAGCTGTCCATTGTAATGTTCCTGTTGGAACGTTGAATATCTTGAAAAAGTCTTTGAACTACATCGTAGGGTTTATTTGATACATCCCTAGAGTCTGTCCTCTGCTTTCTACAAAACACCTCGAAATTTGATGTATAACAGCATTTACTGTCACATATTTTATAATAGTTCAGTCCATATCTGGCCGGTTTGCTAGGCATATACTGGACAAAACCACATCTACCTCTAAACGCGAACAGCATCCCGTCAATTGTCGTGAATTCACCATGACTGTAATTATTCCCACAGTTGGTCAAAAACCTGTCGTAAATATTGCGGACGACTGCGAGGTTGTCAGTCTTTTCTCTCGCCACTCTTGTACACAGGTAATCAAACCCCATTGACCGAAGCAAGAACAGGAAACGCTTGTAACTTCATGTCGCCCTTGTGATCATCATACCTGCCTCATCATCTTCCATTGCTCTCTACAGTTCCCACGATTCCCATGCTTCAAACCAACTAGGAATAAAAGACCCAAAATACCCATAATCTCATCCCGTGTAGTGTCCTTACAGTCCCGATCTCTGGAGTATTTTACTTCGTCCCTTTTATTCGCAATAAAAGCGTTGCTACAGTCTACAATTGTATCAATAATGTCAAAGTCTATAAATCTGAGAAATGCTTCAATGGGTTTCGGAGTATCCCTGCAAATCCGCTTTGGGCTGGGAAAAATTTTGATAAAATTCTTCACTGGTACTCTAGAAGCAGCTTTCACTGGGTGTTTACTGCACCAAATAGTTTCCTTGTCTTTTCTGATGTATAAAAGAAATCCTCACCAGTATCATCACTCTCCATTTCATCTGCTTCCTCTTCAGAAACCTCTGAACCACTGTCATGCTCATTTACTTCGACGACTCTTCCTCGTCCTCAATATCTGAATCGCCTGTGTCTTCTTCACCATTCTGTGTCCCTTCTTGAACCCGCCTCTTCTCGTGAGCGTCCAACTGCTCAATAAGTCACCTGATCTCCTCATCGGAAGTGTCACGTTTCGCCCTAGGTACAACATACGACGGTGAAGACTAATAGACAGATAGGTAAATATGAATAGTAGGTGCAATTATCATAAGATAAGTAGGTGTATTTGCATTACACTGCTGATACGATTGTAACAGTATATGGATAGGTGAAATAGCTAAACCATTATAATTTATGTTGATTGCATGCAAAACGTTCATCTACATATATTCTTCTATCAAATAATTCAAGGTAAAAATACTATACAACAATAAAAAACAATGAGAGGCAATGCTTCTCACAAAACAATAACCCCTCACCAATATTCGAAAAGCAAATTTACGTTCATGAGCGGGCGCATGCAGCATATAGTGCTGCCAAAGTATAGTACTTGCGTTCGACCTTGGCTGGTGACTATTACAAGGAGGGAAAACGACATCTGGCGCATGGATTGTGTTGACAGTATAGCCGTTTGCAGATACTGTACGTCTCTAGATGATTCAAACACCTTCACTACCACTTATCACATACACATCAATGTGGCAGCACGGTGTGCTGCCATGCCCCCACCGGGAGGTCAAGCAGAAACAGGTCCTATAACTATTCAAGAATTCACCTTATTAAGATACGTAAGTATTGGTATGTTTCGTTTTAAGACAAGATTCTTTAATTATAATAAGCTCAAAACACGTGAGAAGAACTTCCATCGACACTGGTGATCAATCTATCCATGTGGAATGACGAACGTACTTCACAACAATCTATATGGAATACAAATGAAAAGTCTAGAAAGGCAGAAGAACCCGATAAAAAAAAGATAGTCGACAGAGCACTTGTCTATGAAAGAAGAAGGTTCCTGGTTCGAGTCCACATCCGGCACGAAGTTTTCATTGCCAGGAACTTCTGGAATGGACAATGTCTTCAAAAGAACTTATGAAAGAACATCAACAAGAATAAAACACGGATAAAGCAATGTACTTGAAGTAAATTAGGCGTTCTATGAAATGAGGCACTGAAAGCAGTAGAGGAGTTTTGCTGTTTGGGCAGCAAGATGATGATGATGACAGAAGTAAAGAAGGCACGAAATAAGCTACTGGCAATAGCAAGAAAAGCAGTTCAGGAAAAGAGAAGTTTGGTAACATCAAATGCAAATCTAAATGTATGGTAATCCTTCCGACGGTTTTTGGAGCATAGCCTTATCAGCAATTGAAACGCACCCAATAAACAGTTCAGGCAAGAAGAGACGAGGAGATTTTGAAACGTGGTCTTAAAGAAGAATGTTGAAGATTGGAAGTATAGATGGAATAAATAATGAGATACTGAATCGAACTTAAAAAAAAGAAACCAGTGGCAGAACTTGGTTAAAAGAGCAGCTCAGATTAGAGGACATACTCGGAGGCATCAACAATCGTCAGTCCGGTAGTGGAGGGATCTTTGAGAAAGGAGATTAAAATTATACAGCAAGATCAAAGCTTGAATACAAATAAACATTTTCGATTGCATGTAGGTTGCAGTAGTTATGCAGGAATGAAAATGCTTTCACAGGAAAACCTGCATCAAACCAGTCTTCTAACTGACGACCACAACAACTATTTTGCACGAGGTATACCTTGTAATATTCTCACTCTGGGAAGTGTCAGGATACCTCAGCCACATGCTAACTGCAAACATGGCGACTGGAAATGGCGGCGCTCACGAAGCGAGCTGGTGATACGGAGCAGTGGGCAGGCCATGTCTACAGTTAGCGAAAGACCTCCTGTAGCAGCTACGTATTCAATGATTCTGAATCGACCAGTAATGGCCCAACCCTCATTCTTTAAAGAATCTGAAAATTGGACTTGCTTTCTTCCACTACGCAACGAGGACTACATAATTACTATAACTGATGTAATGTTGTTTGAAGACGGTGATCTGAGTTGGATAAGATGTGTGAATGACATTCGGCGAAGGGGAGTCACATTACTTGACTGACGAAGCAGTGAACCGATACCGTACATCTATGACGAAACTAAATCGTTAGGGAAGTACTGGTATCAACGTGAATAGTATTCTAGAGTGAGGAGCTCCAGACGCCCTAGAGATCAGAGGTGGCCACTGAATACTCCAAGATATTGCCCAGAATGCTTCACGGGAACAGTTTAACGTTTAAATAATGCGATAGGAATTCAGTTTCGTATCTATCAAGATAGTTGACGGAACCTAGTAACTGGAGGCAGACGATGTTCGCCGGAGCTTCGACGACCAAGAATCTAATTTTCTCTATACTACTAAGAATTAAGGGACTTCATAGGATCGGCAATACGAGGTAGACATACTTGACCGACTGGATTGTACACTGAAGCGCCAACGACACTGGTATAGGCATGCGTATCCAAATACAGAGATATGTAAACAGGCAGAATACAGTGCTGCGATCAGCAACGACTATATACTCGTAACAGAACAAGTGTCTGGCGCAGTTGTTAGATCGGTCACTATGTCGTACAATGATATAATTTTGTTGGTACATTCAGTGGCACATCGGAATACTCTCTGCAAAATGTGTTACGAATAATGTGGTGTCACCGCCAGACACCACACTTGCTAGGTGGTAGCTTTAAATCGGCCGCGGTCCATTAGTACATGTCGGACCCGCGTGTAGCCACTGTCAGTGATCGCAGACCGAGCGCCACCACACGGCAGGTCTCGAGAGACTTACTAGCACTCGCCCCAGTTGTACGGACGACTTAGCTAGCGATGCAACACTGACGAAGCCTCGTTTATTTGCAGAGAAGATAGTTAGAATAGCCTTCAGCTAAGTCAATGGCTACGACCTAGCAAGGCGCCATAGCAATTGATAGTTATCGTATGAAGCATGTCTCATCAAGAACGATGTATACAAATGATGGATTAAAGTTAAGTATTCCAGCAGCTACGTACTTTTCTTTATAGCATTCATTACGTATCCTGTTTCAGACCTCACGCCATCCTGCGTGAGCTTATAGCGTGCATTTCGGCCTTCTCTAGCAATATAACAAATAAAGTTAACATTGAAGGTGTGTAAACTAAAAGTCCGCATGAAAAGCGAAAATGTAGTACTGCTCGACTTTTTGGGTTCCGCATCAGGTCGGATTAAACGAAGACATCGAAGCAATTTACAGGCGGGCTGCTGGATTCCCTAATGGGGTTTGAATAACACGCGAGTGTTACAGACATCCTTCGGGAACTCAGATGGGAATCCCTGGAGCGAAAGGGGACGTTCTTTTCGGCGAACTCTGTTGAGAAAATTTAAAGAACCTGCAATTGGAGCTCACCGCAAATCGATGCTACTGCCGCCAACATACATTTTGCTTAGGGACCACGAAGATAACACACAAGAAATTAGGGCCCATACGGAGGCATATAGATAGTCGTTTTTCTCTTGCTCTGTCTGAGTGTGGAACAGGAAAATGGTACAGGATGCCCTCCACCACGCACTACGGTGGGTTGCGGAGTATGTACGTACATAAATATAGACGTATATAGGAGGGTTGGAACTTAAATAGTGGCAACTATTTGTTCACAACCGACGCAAAAGAGTTACATGTTTTCAGCTGTCACTGTCCTTCACAGTAGTCACCAGCGTTGTGTAGGACCCGTTACCAGCGATGTGGAAGGCGTAGTATACCGTTAGCAGAGCCTGTTCTGTTGATGGTGCGAATGGAGCGGCCTACTGCCTGTCGAATCTCTGGAATAGCTCTGAAGCTAGTGCCGCGAAGTGGTCTCTTCATCTTCGGAATCAAATCAAAGTCACAAGGACTTAAGTCCGGGGAGTCTGGTGGATGGTACAGTACTTCCCAGTGCCATCGACCGAACAGGGCAGTCACAGCCTGCGCTGTATGCGCCCACGCATTGTCGTGCAAAATGATGGGCGGGTTGCGCAGAAAGTGTCGCCGCTTCCTTCACAAAACTCGTCGCAGCTGATGCTCCAAAAACTGACGGTCTGCCGAGGAGTAACGTAATGCGTTAGGAGAATCACCATAACTTTCACCATACTGTGGCTCTGATACTCTTTGACTTTAGCGGCGACGCATTATGACGCCATTCGTTGGATTGGCGTTTCAGTTTTGGCTAGTACGATGTGGCGCATTTCTCCTCCAGTGTTACGATAAGGCGTAAGAAAGCCTCTCCTCCGCGCTCATAGCGCTCCAAGTGCGTCTGAGCAGCGTCGTAATGCATCCATTTCTGCATTTCCGTCAAGTCATGCGGAACCCATCGTGATGCAATTTTTCGCATGCCCATGTGTTCCTTCAGCATGCGAAGCACAGTAGTATGCGCTAATCCGGATTCGTGGGCGAGCTCACGAATCGTATGGCGTCGATCATCGTCCACTAACGCGGCAACAGCATGCATTTCTCCTTCAGAGACGCCAGGACGACCTGCCCGATGCATGTCTGCTGCAATCTGCCGATCTTCGTTGAAGGCTTTTACCCAACGTGCCACTGGTCTGTACGGCAATGCCGATTCCTTGCGCGCCTCTTGAAGATCTTGATGACACTGTCGGGCTGTACGACTTCTGGCACATTCAATCTTGATCCAACTGGTTGTTCCTGTTTCGAAAACATAGCGACACCATTACGTTAGACCACTCGCTCACAAGCGACTGTTTTTCCCTCGATTGTGCGCACGCCGGTGACGTTGGACGGGCGAGTCCATTTGCTCGGAGTTAAGGTAGGTACGTCAACAACGTGTGCTATGAGTGACAATAGTAGATTCCACTCCATAGTGTCTCCGCAGCACTGTTGCCACTATTTAAGTTCCAAACTATGTAATTATCAAGAGACCGTGGGCGCGCCTGAGGTGGATTTCTGTTGCAGCAGTTACGTGTGAGCCACTCACTGATTCTGAATCAACCGGCAACGACCCATCCCCAATTCCCTAAAGAATCGAATTCCTGTGTACAAAACAACTGCAATTGCTCCGCTTTTAAGATAAGCTACTTTTCCACGCAGCTCACGTTTATGACATGTCTCGTGAATTGTGTGTCGTAACAATGACGTAATTCTGCAAGTACATACACTGTACATGTGGATAATGTCTACAAAATGAATTGGGAATTGAATTAGCAGTAAATAAGTAGTAAAGTAAAACATTGTGCATGACGCTGAAGTTCTACTGTATGAACAGTAGAAGGGATAAACTTTTTTTTTCCTTTCGTTATTTTGTAGGGGATGACAGCGAGAAAAAGTTTCGCAAAGGTTTGCAATTATGTGTAAAGTTTGTTGCAAGTCAGTAAGTTCTCTCATTCTCAAGTACTGGATGCATAACGTACGGAAACACGCGCGTTGTGAACTACAGCGCTGTTTCACTCCCACCCCAATCACTTTGATCGGTAGGTGGTTCTTACGCCCTACAGCGATTCTTCCCAGACGGTAAGTGTTGTGTGTGCCAAGTTTCGTTGAAATCTGTCCAGCGGTTTAGGAGGAGATGTGGAACATGTGGTGTCACCGCCAGACACCACACTTGCTGGGTGGTAGCTTTAAATCGGCCGCGGTCCATTACTAAATGTCGGACCCGCGTGTCGCCACTGTCAGTGATCGCAGACCGAGCGCCACCATACGGCAGGTCTCGAGAGACTTACTAGCACTCGTCCCAGTTGTACGGACGACTTCACTAGCGATGCACACTGACGAAGCCTCATTTGCAGAACAGATAGAATAGCCTTCACCTAAGTCAATGGCTACGACCTAGCAAGGCGCCATTAGTAACATTGCATGTATCTACAGAGTCTCACTTGTATCGTCAAGAGCGATGTACAACAATGATGGATTAAAGTATTCCAGCAGCTACGTACGTTTCTTTATAGCATTCATTACGTATCTTGTTTCAGACCTATCTCTAGCCTGCGTGGGTTAACGCGTGCATATCGGCTTCCTCACTCAGGTAGTGTTCGTAGTGTTGGCTAACTTCTAACACTACAGAAAATACATTTATTTCACTGCATTTTAGATTTAACTAATTTGGAAAGAAATAGTTCCTTTCGTTCTAACAAAATAAACTGATCTCATATAGCAGCTTTTTACAGGTGTTATGCTAAACGAGGTGCATCAATCCTAACATGTAACCCAACTTTAATCTCTTAACAACGTAGTGCAGGACGCAGAATGCTCTATTCAGCAACGGGGGTAGCCACGCGACGTGGCCTCACGGGGTACGGCATCGTCTGTGCGAGAGAGCTACGGTGTACTGGTAAATGATGCATCAGCGAACGGACGCACGACACCGAGGCTGGAAGCGACGAAACTGAGGTCATATTCCCCGTCTTTCTTTTGGACTAAGTTACAAGTTCGTATTTCTGTTAATTGTTACGTTATAACTTATAAATTATTGTACATTATGCTTTTAACGTAAAATACAGAACTAATTTTGCGTAAAACAGGTGAGCACAAGTTACATCTCCGTTGTGAAAAGGAACATCCAGAAGTCCTCAACAAAGACAAAAATGCTTACCCATATTAATTGGTGAATGAGTGATTCACTATTTTTTGCATTATTACTGGTATATGAAACAAAATGAAATAAATATGTCAGTACCATCTATTGCAGGTACAGTTTCATAATTTCATATGATTATCAAGCGGAAATCTATAAACAAAAGAAACATTAACAGAAATGTGGCCATAAATAATAATTTCAGTAAAAGAAAGGATGATAGGAGTTTAACGTCCCTTCGACAGCGAGGTCATTGGAGATGGAGTACAGTATCGGATTAGGGGAAGAAATCGACTGTTTTTCCCGTTGAAAGGAACGGTACCGGTATCTGCCTGGAGTGGTTTAGGGAAATCACGGGAAACATAAGTTTGGATGGCCCGACGGGGCTTTGAAATTCCTCCGCCCGAATGCAAGTCCACTGTGCTTATCATTTTATCACCACGTTCGGTATTATAAGTAATGATACCTTTATATATTTATTTAGTCAGCACAGGAGACTGAAATCTTAACTGTACGTTTGTAATACTGAACTGACTAAAAAGGGTCTTCCGTCTCATAGTCAACGGTAGCAGTGAAGGGAGCGACGACGGATGACGTCAGTGTGTATACAAAGTACTAGTGATAAAATTACAATTTTCCACTGAATGTCGTGTGTGCAAGATAAATACTAATATTACGGGACAAGTAAAGTAATGAAAGAAGCTACGACCGCAGTTCTGAGATGTTTAACTGTTACTGCAATTCATGTATAGTTAATGAACTGCATCACTATTCAACGTTTACTCTGTGGTACAAGAAAAATTTATTAATGTTTAAGCCCTGTAAATATTCTTTTCTACTTTTTAACCCCGCAACAATTTTATTTTTCTTTGATCTTCTCTGACTGCAAAAGGAAATAGTGAGAGAATCTGCGACGTCCAGTAGCTATTCCTGATCACTGAATCCCGTAGTCTCTGAGTTAAAGATGTGTTAAGAGATTATTTCCAGACCATGTAAATAATGTATTCTGTTTTACGTGCTCCTGATTGATGGCGTCGCTCATTTCATGGCGACTTTTGTGGGATGACTATGAAATTAACGAAGAAACCCACAGTCATTTTAACTTGTAAATTCTTATTTCGGTGCGAATTTTTAATACACAGAACTAGTACCAACTGCACAACTTTGATTTATCATGTTACAAATTTTTAGAACCTTCACATCACACCTATACTTGGTTCATTATTCTACTTGTAATACTCGTGTGTCTCTTGCGAGCTCCACAATCCATCTCAAACGCTTCTTTTATCAGTACATTGCGCGCACCTTTTCGTCATTCACCGTCGCTCCCTTCATCGCTGACTTACGACTCATACTTAGTGTCTCTTCCACAGGGTGCGTCCCTTGCTTCATTCACCATAATCACATGAAGAAGGGTAGACAGCAACAAAACATGCACTTTATCACTTGATCGCCAGAGAAGTACAGGGTGATTCAAAAAGAATACCACAACTTTAAAAATGTGTATTTAATGAAAGAAACATAATATAACCTTCTGTTATACATCATTACAAAGAGTATTTAAAAAGGTTTTTTTTCACTCAAAAACAAGTTCAGAGATGTTCAATATGGCCCCCTCCAGACACACGAGCAATATCAACCCGATACTCCAACTCGTTCCACACTCTCTGTAGCATATCAGGCGTAACAGTTTGGATAGCTGCTGTTATTTCTCGTTTCAAATCATCAACGGTGGCTGGGAGAGGTGGCCGAAACACCATATCCTTAACATACCCCCATAAGAAAAAATCGCAGGTGGTAAAATCAGGGCTTCTTGGAGGCCAGTGATGAAGTGCTCTGTCACGGGCTGCCTGGCGGCTGATCCATCGCCTCGGGTAGTTGACGTTCAGGTTTCATAACTAACCTTTTTCGTAGGACTCTCCATACAGTTGATTGTGGAATTTGCAGCTCTCTGCTAGCTCTGCGAGTCGATTTTCCTGGGCTGCGAACAAATGCTTGCTGGATGCGTGCTGCATTTTCATCACTCGTTCTCGGCCGTCCAGAACTTTTCCCTTTGCACAAACACCCATTCTCTGTAAACTGTTTATACCAACGTTTAATACACCACCTATCAGGAGGTTTAGCACCATACTTCGTTCGAAATGCACGCTGAACAACTGTCGTCGATTCACTTCTGCCGTACTCAATAACACAAAAAGCTTTCTGTTGAGCGGTCGCCATCTTAGCATCAACTGACGCTGACGCCTAGGCAACAGCGCCTCAAGCGAACAAATGTACAACTAAATGAAACTTTATAGCTCCCTTAATTCGCCGACAGATAGTGCTTAGCTCTGCCTTTTGTCGTTGCAGAGTTTTAAATTCCTAAAGTTGTGCTATTCTTTTTGAATCACCCTGTATATTGCACTTCTCTGGCGATCAAGCAATACACTTCTGGACAGTTCCTTTTCTCCATGGTACTTTGATAATCAAATAGCTATATTGAAGGAGCACTGAGTTCAATGGCGAATTTACTCATTTGCATTTAAAGCATTTTAATCATATGTACGCTAAAAAAGTGTGAGGTTACATCTGAGGTCTCCTAGGATAGAACACCTTGCAACAGCTTAAAAAGTTAATTTTGTGTCATAGAGATGGCTAGTATACACAATGGGCATCGTAATGGGGACACTATCTCGCTGGCCTGTCACATAACTGGACATGTACTGAAAGCGTTAAAGGGCGATAAAACATTGGTTTAAGTCTTTCCTCTAATAATACATTTCTCCTCAGCTGCGTATTTCCCTGTATTGGGTATTGCCCAACAAGATGACACAAACATTCTGGAGTAACAATAGTTTTTGTTAGGCTTTTCCCTAATTTCTCAGCTGTTGTATACATAAAGCAAAGTGTATGTGTGTATGCCTGGGAATCCTCCCAAACCCCTGGACTGATCTCAACCTAATTTGGCACAGAAACAGCAGGCCTCAGGAATGTCAGCACTGTGGAGTTTATAATCTTCTAGCTGCAATATCTCCAGAGACGAATGAAAAAAAGTTTTCTTAATCCCTGGTGTATAGGCTGCCTTGTCCAATTGGCATGTTATGTAGGAATAGTATCAGTCTGCCAATTCAACCTGCTTTCCAAGGCTTCCCACATGTCAGGGGCAAGAAACGGTTTTCCAGACCCAGATATGTAGGCTGCCCTGCGTGATAGACATCTTGTCTGGGAGTAGATCAGCCCGCTTCATCGATTTACTTTGCATGGCATCCTGTTTGTCAGGGCAAATAAATGGTTTTCAAGCCTCTGATGTGTAGCATGCCCTGCATGACAAGCGTATAGTCGAAGTAGTATTGGCTTGCTTTATTGAACTGTATTGCGGAGGCTGCACGTGTCGATGAGCATGGCTAGAGACAACGTGACAGGAGGTGTTGGTCAGTACAGGGGGGTAGGGAGGGGGAGTGGGGAGGAAGATATTGTCAATGAGAGGGGTGGAGAAAATGGACAAAGTGAGGGATAGGTGGAAATAGATAGAGGTGGAACGATGGACAGACAGAGGAACGAAGTGGTGAACATAGAGAGGGGGAGGAGGAGATGTGTTGTATACATGGGTTGAATCCAGAGGTGGGCAAAGCAGCAGAGGAAAGACTAGAAATTTATAAAAGAAAGAATCCCATTATTTTCAGAATTTGTTAGCATTGTACGCATTCAATATTTAGGTTCACACCCTGGTCCTTTGTGTGAAGAAATATAAATGCCACATATACTGGATTTAAGTTATAATATTGACAATTAAATTGTCACCTTCAAATATAATCACCATATTTTCACAGTTTCTACTTCACCTGTGTGGTAAGAAGTATAGTCCTGATTTCTTAGCCACTGTCGCACTGAATATTTCATGTTCTCCCCATCTCAAAGTGATGCCCTCAATGTTGGAGTAGCCCAGTTTTTCAATATAGGCCATCAAATTGCCTGTACCGATCGATAACCGGTGATACATTTCACCCCTTGCTACCTGCGGTCGTTACATATGATTTGGTCGATACCCTGGATGTTAAGTGAAGACTGCAGCCACTGTCCGGTCGCTCTGTTCTGCGTTGCATCAGCCAACCGTATTTGCGCTTCAGCTTCTCTGTAGCGACTGAAACCTTCCCGTCTCCTCTATACCTCTTCTGTTATTGATAACCTTCCCTTTCACAACAAACTATGTAACATTTTCTTAGGATTTCTTTCTCTTGCTTAATAATGACAAATGAAATCTTCCCTTTGAAATTTATTCTCTTTCTCTATCTTCGCATACAAATTTAATTGCTGCTTATTAAAAGTGATTTTCTGATTATTTCGACGAAACATAGAATGTGTCGTCGTCGCGTACGGATACATTTTAAGAAAAGAGCGGGAAAGACCGCGCATTGATACATTTTGTAATGGTAGCAGGGATTGTCTGCACCAGAAAGCATTGTTGGCAGGAGAGACCGCACTTTAGCGTTCGTAGGAAGTCAGTAGTAAGCGAGAAGTGAAGCGAGTCGGTAGCAGGTCTGAAGCGAGAGGTTGAGAGGAGCGGTGTGCCTGCCAGCCACTACCTATGATTTACAAGAGATTATAAACGGATGTACAGACCAAATTATTGTTGACAAGAGAGACCGCAAACTGATATAATTTTTAAAAGGGCGGGAGAGACCGCGTATGGATACATTTTAAGAAAGAGTGGGAAAGACCGCGCGTTGATACATTTTGTAATGGTAGCAGGGATTGTCTGCACCAGAAAGCATTGTTGGCAGGAGAAACGGCACTTCAGCGTTCGTAGGAAGTCAGTAGTAACGGAGCTAGGAAATGCTTTCTAATTCTTCGACAAAATTGTCACTTCAAAATATGGAAAAACACATTCGCAAAGTTATAGCATCCTGAAAGCTATGTCAGAAAGCTAAATCATCTACAGTATCACATATTCCACCACTGTATCCCATCATACCGGGTAAGTTAAGACACATGGCAGCAGTAGATCTTTTCGGTCAAATCCCCAGAACAAGTAAAGGTTATAATTATATTCTAGTAGCCGTAAAACTTACATCGAAATTTGCAACATTTTCTCCACTAAGGAAAGCAACAGATCAGTCTCAAGAGCATTTGTAAGAGATTTTCTATCAATAGTAGGACATGTACAGAAGGTTATTTCTGATAACGGACCGCAGTTTAGGTCAGACATATGGAAACAAATGTTAGAGAGTAAGAACAGGTAAGAAGATATAAAGTCAATCTTTGCGTCGTACTGTACGAAAAAATTCATTCCTAGTATTATATTAGTTGTTAAATGTGGAACTATCCAACAATTGCTGTGGAAAGTTTGCCCTGCAAAAACAAACGTTAATTGTGTCTGTCTTTTGGCTGCAATGATTTTTCCTGGAAATCCTCCCATAACTTTAGTTTTGTGTGACGGGAATACTGGATAATCGTTATCGCTATTGCATCTGTTAAAAGTGTCTTCGTTAATTACGCACATTGGTGGGCCTGAATCAATTATTGCTAAAATATTTTGTGACTTTAAATTTATCTGGATTATTGGGTGGCATATAGTTTTTTGCATGATCGGTTATTCTTGTAATCTGCCACGAGTAATGAGTATGATGGGCAAACATCTATTAGGCGCACTACGAATGTAGTGTTGTGGACATGTTGGGAATGTGGATCTCACGGGGAGCGTGCAAGGGATAAGTCCCTGCAGACGCACTATCCTCTGTGCCCGCGGTGGCTCAGATGGATAGAGCGTCTGCCATGTAAGCAGGAGATTCCGGGTTCG
Source organism: Schistocerca americana (assembly GCF_021461395.2). Lineage (NCBI taxonomy): Eukaryota > Metazoa > Arthropoda > Insecta > Orthoptera > Acrididae > Schistocerca > Schistocerca americana. The sequence continues at coordinate 579,224,840 of NC_060123.1, read as the reverse complement.
AGTTCCGGTCGGGGCACACATTTTCAACATGTCCCCAATGAAGTGTATCAACGCCTGCTTGCAGCTAGGGTGTCTATTTAATTATCATTTCAAAATTATCATTGTAGAATGTCCTTTGCGGTCGGTGTTCGTTTTCTCTCCTTCTGTCATCATAACTGTGGTTATGCGGCGAGGCACGCGCGTTTCTCTGAAAAGGCTGTCTTTGTTCGTTTTGTGTATTTTGTGGCTGACCCATGTAATTGTTTGCACCTGTCGCCTTTTCTTGGCGATGAGTCATGTGAAAGTCTGACCGGTTCGGCATTTTCTGTCGTATATGTGTCATGTTATTTGGATGGCTTTGTTGTTGTCTTGAATTGTAATGTACATTGTTATTATCTGCTGTTCATTGAATCCCTGTGTGTGTTCTCGACTAAAGTTTTCATTTTCGCTGCGAAAGCGTTTATTATGATTGTTATTGCCAAATCGTGTTTGCTCAAAATTATTATTGTTTGTCTGGTTTGCGTTATGTCGTGAAAATTCTTATTAACAAACGCATAATCTGCCTGGTCTACCTCTAGCAATTGCAGGATGTCTCTAAGTGCGTACACGCTGTCCTTTTGCTGGCCTGTTAATAATGACACTTTCAATGCTCTGGGAAGTTTTGAAATACACAACTGTATTAATGCGGATTGACTGTATGGCTCATTGAGGTATTTGTTTTGTTCAACCATATACTCGAAAAATTGTGTGATTGTTGGGAAAGTAGAATTCTCGAAATTTGGTAGACTAATTAGCAGGTCTTTAATGCTACTCTGTGTGGTATCTGATCAATATGCTGCTAGAAATGCTTCCTGGAATGCTTCTACTGAAAAACACTGTCTAGCAATTGGTCGCATTCTTCTCGCTGGTTCCCCTTCAAGAAAACTAATAATAAATTCTAGCTTATGTTGAACTGGCCATGATGGTGGAAGTGCCGCATTGAATTGTTGGATCCAGTCCAGACGGATGTATTTGCGTCCTGTCGTTTTTAAATGTTTTAAACCTTCTCACTGAAAGGAAATGCTTGTGGTCGAAACCGTCATGTCTTTGTGTGTAATTATTTTCGTAATGTTGTGAATATGAATTTGTGTGTCTTTCTGCCTGGTTAAGATCTCTTACTCTCTGAAGTCTACCGACATTATATGTATTGTGCATCTGAGGCATGTCGTAATGGTGTGTGTTCTGTTGGAATTGAATGTTTGCAGTTGTTTCTAGTGTGTCAGCTATCCTTTGCTGTAAAGAATTGATTTTCTGATGTAACAAACTATTACGTGATTCTTGGTCTGTGATTGTTGCACAATCGTAATTTTCGTATCTTTACTATTAGAAATCTGTTGAACTGAGACTGGTGTAGTGTCATCTGATTTACTGTCATTCCTAGTATCTAACAGGTCTGTTTTTGTAGTGTGTTCGTTGATCTTTTCTGTCAATTCGTTTCCTAATTTACGATTACTTTTGGTTACTTTCTTAAAATCTGCTTTCAAATTTTCTGAGTTTTGATTGATTTCTATGTGTTCCATTCTGTCAGTTAGTGTCACAACTTCTGTTAATTTATCCCTAATATTCTGGATTTCAGTGTCTGTAGAAATTTTCGCCTAAATTGTGTGTGATTGGATTTCCGTGAGACTCTCTTGTATTTGAATATTTGTTTCCTTAACCGTTTCGATTTCTTCTGAAATCGAGTGTTTTTCCCTGAGCAAACACTTTCTTTTGTCGTCCTGTCGCTGTTTATTAATTGTTTGTAATAGTTCTTTTCGTTCTTTATCCTGCGATCGCACCAGTTTGCGGTGACGTATCAATCAGTTTTCTGTGTGATTGTTAAAACGTTCATCAATGTGAGCGTTTTGTTTACAAAAGTTCTCGTATGCTAACCGCAAATGCTTCTTGTTTATCTGTTATTTCTTGAATCTTGGCGTGTAATTCTTGGTTTGATTTCTCAGCGACTACCTTGATTTCGTTTTTTAGGTCTGCTGATTCTTGTGCCCTTCTGTTAAAGTTTTGATTCATGTCTTGTCTCATTTGTAGCAAAAATGCCATTATTGGATCGGTTTCGGATTGACTTCTGTGTGTATTTGTATTCGTTGTTAAAGGTTGTACATCTGTACACATTTGAACATCCTCAGACGATTGTAATCGTGTCACCTCTTCCGCGGTTTCGGAATTTTTGTCAATAAAACTGTGATATCTGCTACGCAGATTGTGTATCTGTGTACCGTTTGAATCTGTTTCGGTACATAATGGAGTCACACTGTTTGACTGCATTATAGTGGTTTCATTACTGAAACTATTATGTCTGCTACGCGCAACTTGTGGCTGTGGAGCGTCTGTTGTATTTAAAAACAAATTATTTTGCACTAATGTCTCATTATCATTTGGCATTTCTGAAGTTGATTGTTCGTCAAAAGATCCCATATTAATACTGCTCTCGAATGTCTGTTCACCTAATGTTTCACTACCGCGTTTTTCACACGTATTATTTCTGTCTATTCCTGAAAAGAATTTCTCGTCACTATTTTCTACACTTTTATCGCTTTGAGAACGAGTAATTATTCTGCGGGACATTGTCTATAATTAACACACGCAACAAAATATACCACTGTTCAAAGCGGATTTAACACTGAACAAGCATTTTTGAACGAGGAATCAATAGAGCAAACAGAATTGCCGATGGGCTGTGAATTAAAGGTATACAGTTTAGTATAAGCGTTGCGCCACTTAACACTAGCTTATTCATACAATTGTCAGAGTCAGTATATTCATTTTCACAGTAGATTCACTAAAGAGTCTTACCGATTGGATGTCGCCAAGTGAAACCTTCCCGTCTCCTGTATACCTCTTGTGTTTTTGATAACCTTCCCTTTTACAACAAACTATGTAACCTTTTCTTAGGATTTCTTTCTCTTGCTTTGACATTTATTCTCTTTCTCTATCTTCGCATACAAATTTAATTGCTGCTTATTAAAAGTGATTTTCTGATTATTTCGACGAAACATAGAATGTGTCGTCGTCGTGACCCCTCAGTCTTTATCTGCAATAACCCAAAACTGTTCCTTACCTTTTTTACTGTTACTGGATCGCCATCTGACTGCTACATCGAAGCGTGACATGACTATACTTACTCTGTTTTACTATACTCTATTAGCTGCTGCTGGGCTTTCATAATAAGCGGCTGTATTTATTACCAAAGCTGACGTTATTCTTTAATAGCAAAGCTGACGTTATTCTTTAATTAATTTGACTGAAGTTACGTAATTCATAGTTAAACTTTTTCTTGACAACAATAAAATTTTGCAAAGTTTTACGATGATGGTTTTTGGGATGGATTATAATTAGAAATGCAATATTGCTGGAAAAGTTAATTATATTCTGAATGAAATGATTTTACAATCGTTCAAATGGGACTTACTTTTTACAATAATCTTACAACTATGCAATACGCAAACATACCTTCAGTAGTCTTGAGTTTCTCAACAAATTAATTCAATAATATTAGTTCCTCTTATGATAATAGTTAGCTGATGTGTCTGTACATCCGTTTATAATCTCTTGTAAATCATAGCTGGTGGCTGGCAGGCACACCGCTCCTCTCAACCTCTCGCTTCAGACCTGCTACCAACTCGCTTCACTTCTCGCTTACTACTGACTTCCTACGAACGCTAAAGTGCCGTTTCTCCTTCCAACAATGCTTTCTGGTGCAGACAATCCCTGGTACCATTACAAAATGTATCAATACGCGGTCTTTCCCGCTCTTTTCTTAAAATTTATCCATACGCGGTCTCTCCCGCCCTTTTAAAAATTATATCAATTTGCGGTCTCTCTTGTCAACAATACTTTGGTGCAGACATTCCCTGCTACCACAATTATTTCCAACATGACAAATATTAATTATTCCTACTTCAACCTATTAATAAAATACAAACATCTTTCATAAATTGTGACTTGACAATAAACAATAGAAATATACACGTCTTACACGACGAACCCATAGCCTAACAGTGCCGAAGTCCACCGTAGCATCTCCATAATCCATCCTCATCACTACATCAATGCGACTGGGCGTTTCATCTCCTGCAGAAATGAATGTAACCACAGAACGCCGTCTTACACGTACATCAATGTCGGCCATTTTCTAAACATATACAATGTTGACATCTGCTGATGTAAGACGCTATAGAGAAATTTTTGCGTAAGTGCGCCAAGTTTATGATTACATTACCGACTTCACGACGGCGAAAAAAGTATTTTACTCTCATTATCAGACAAAGAGCAGCATCTCTTCTTGAGTATCCGTTTGGGAACAGGTTAGCGCGGACACACAACTTTAGGCACTATGATTCGGGCACGCAGGTGACTCACGTGCCCAGCCGTTCAATCTCGTGGGTCACACCCGCCACCGTCGTCAATTCGGATGGCTAACGGACGGCGTCTGAGATTCCAATACATCCTCAATGTAACGAATGTTGTTCGGAAGCTCTCAGTAAGTAAGTCGCAAGCTGGCATTTTGTATCCACAAGGTTGTAACAACTATGGATTGAGCATTGGGCTGTGCACAACAGATATCTGTCGTCAACATGTATTACAATGAAAGTCACCTGACAGTAGTACGATATTAGGTCTGCCCGTAAGCCCAATGCACATTTCGATGGTCATTACACCGCTAGAATAATCAGTTACCGATCAAAAGTATAGTGAAGATTGAATACGTGATTATTAGGTCTCTTTATTTGCAGTCGATATCTGTAATGAAATGGCTTGAGGTTTTGAAGACAGAAACGCATGGGCGCTATTCTCGTTTGTTTTAGTAGTAAAAGAAGGGACAGTCACCACTATTTATGCTTCATAATGAATTTTACCATATACTCAAAGCTCTGTTTTAACAAATTAGACTTTTGCGGAATGGCGATATGGCTTTCAAGCCCAAAAACTATCGAATTTGGAACTATGACATGCAAAATGGTAACGACTATTTTGCAATATTTGTAGGTGCTAAATTCTTACGTTATTGTTTCTGGGACATTTTTGAAATGTTTGTTCATCGGTAGGGAAACTAAGATTAATCGTAAACTATCATTTTTCATGTCACCAATACTAGTAGTAGTTTCCTAGAGTAACTACTTTATACTAAGCATAATAGCTTGAATGTCTTAATAATCCGGAAAATATGACTCAAACTGTCATATATAAATTGCATCTGCAAGTGGATGTTATCCAGAATGCATACACAGTAAACATACTGATTGACATCGCGCTCCCACGTGTCTAGTTTACGTAGTACTGACTTCGAAAATAAAGAACGAGTCAAAAAAAATGTGTACACGCTTTGAACTATCATAGAAAATGTATTTCCTGATCTACAAAGTTCAGTTTCTGGTAGAAAGTAATATTATACTTTTTTTTTTCAACAGGTGGCAGCAGAATGGTCGCTCTCGCTACTCAACCCAGTTAGTGGCAAGGAAGTAACTTCAACAGCGCACGTACGTTTGAGCTTTGAAGCGCGGAAGCAGGTGATTACGTGATACTGGATGTCTGGGGATGTTTCTACGGTTCAAAGAGAGTGGAGAAGTGATTATGTTACAGAACTACCTTCAAGGTTAACAAATGCATGTCTACGAGACAAATTCGAAGGAAATGCAACTGTGGACGATGTACATAAAGGTCGATCATGTGATGAATCCTCGCCTGCAGTCTTGGAACTGTTTAAGCGTTCACCTCAAAAATCTTCCAGGTAAGGTACACGTGAGAGTAATGTAAGTGGTAGTAGTGTGCTACGGATTCTGAAGAAAGGAATGTTTCGTACTTACATCACAAGGCTGGTGCAACATTTAATGATGATGATCGAGACCGAAGGCTAGAATTTTGTCAGTGGATTCAGGAGATGGTGGAAGGTGAACGAGTATTTGTGGATAGGATAATCTGGTCGGATGAAGCCCAATTCGAACTTAATGGAATAGTCAATTTGTGTGTACCGGGCTGAATATAATCATCACACTACAGTGTAAAAGCGTTGTGTAAATGTGTGGTGTAGTTTGTCGCCAAGAGGACTCATTGGGCCTTTCTGTTTCGAAGGTGCCGGCCGATGTGACCGAGCGGTTCTAGGCGCTTCAGTCTGGAACCGCGCGACCGCTACGGTCGCAGGTTCGAATCCTGCCTCGGGCGTGGATGTGTGTGAGGTACTTAGGTTAGTTAGGTTTAAGTAGTTCTAAGTTTTAGGGTACTGATGATTTCAGATGTCCCATCGTGCTCAGAGCCAATTGCATCATTTTGCTTCGAAGGTGATGTTATTGGAGAGAAGTACTTAACAATGCTTGTTGATTCCATACACCTTGCCATTAGTGCATTATACGGTATCATAGGAACTATGATCTGCAACAAAGTTTGCCAGGCCAGTGGCTAGGACGCAGGGGTCAAGTCGAATTTCCTCCACACTCTCCAGATCCAACGTCGCTCGATTTTTTCTCGAGGGACACAGTAAAATATACGGTGTACAAACGTAAACTACGTAACTTGGACACACTTTAGAACGAGATTGAAGTGGTGTATGCAGAAATTCCAGTGGACGTTTTGGTGCGATGCACAGAATCAATGGTGACTCGTACTCAGAAATGCGTTGATGCCGAAGGCTACTATTTTCACCATCAAATTGGAAGGAAAGTACGTTCGCTTTTCAAATTCGACTTAAATATTTCCATATCCAGAAATGTAATGTTCAAGAAGGAAAATAAATGGTCTATTACAGCTCATGGTGTGTACACATTACATTAAACTGACGTGTATACATTACATTGTCGCATCCTGTATATGGCCACGCAGGCACATAAATTAGCTCTACAGTGCTAACTCTTTCGTTCATTGTGTCTCGATACTTTCCTGTTACTCGTATGATAACCATAGTTAGCCCTTGATGATAGTTATGAAAAGTAACTTTTTGTCCTTGGGCGTGTTTCAGTTGCATTGGTAACAGAAACAGATATTTATAGTGGCTATTACTGTCGAGTACAAGTGTAAAAATATAAACAAACATAGCTGTACGAGGCCACGTAACGGTCTCAGTTTGATATTAGTGACATGCACAGTATATTACTCTCACTCCATAAGTATTTCCACGCTATTGTTGTATCCATTGAAACACAAAAATTTTTCATTTCACTTTTGTTCTCTATGACTGTCAACAACGCAGTTTGCCAGATTGCGGTGATCATCACAGCGTCTTACACCTTTATGTTTGGTGTTGACGTGCGACTTTTCCAAAAATAGTTATTTTTTCCAGTCAGGAAGGTTGTAACACCGCTGACGTGTCTGCTGAAGCGTAAGCAGTTTATAGTCTCATGTCAGTGGCAGCTGACGTGCGGCATGTGTGCGACATGCCTTGCGTTTATCGGTCAGCGCTTTCTGGGCGTCCCCAGTTGCGCTGCTCCTGTCTCGAGCCAGTCCCGTGGAGGACGTACAGTCTTTTTTAAGCGTGTGGACAAGGAGACGACCGTCCTATTGTGTGACCACATTGCGCCGTCTAATATCCACTTGTTGCTGTGTACACAGCCTTCATCTATACTCTGGCTTGACACACGCGGTACTGTCGCACTGCCGTGTTTAAAGAAACACATTTCCCAGAGACCGATCATTTTGCCTCATTACAAATCATGCGTTTAAAATTAGACAAGATAAAAGAGGAGAGAGTAGAATGTTTGACTGCATGGCCATATTCCGCAGCAGTTCAAAATGTTCAAATGTGTGTGAACTCCTAAGGGACCAAACTGCTAAGGTCATCGATCCCTAGAGTTACACACTACTTAAACTAATTTAAACTAACTTAACGCTAAGGACAACATACATATCTATGCCCGAGGGAGGACTCGAACCTCCGCAGCAGTTGTTACATCTTAGTTTTTATTATTAGTATAGTCCCCTGTCTTAAGGTTACTGCAGTTCAGAATGTTTTTCATCATAGGCATTTCGCTTTTGTTTACAAATCTTCTTCGGTGTTCATTCTGTGTACGTGGTGTACATAATATGTCCCTACATTTTGCTATTTTTAGATTTCAGTTTTTCTTTATAAGTTTCCCTTATTGTTAGATGGGGTCGAAGACGAAAACATTTGGTTGCACATTTACCTTCCCGTTTTGTGCATTCAACTTTTGTACAGCTTCACAAAACTTGTCTTTATAGAAATATTGCTGTAACTTCATCTCTTCTTCACTCGGCATAATGTTTCTGTTTGTTCATTTGTTTTTTGGTATATGTTGTGATTACTGACTATTTAAGAAAGTGGAATGAATGCCGTAAGTAAATTTCACACCATTTTTATAAATAAAAACCGTATTTTATCTATGGACAGCAACATGTAAAAACGTAGACCTATTATGTAGATTATATTTAGAGAATAACCACTGAGGATGCTTGGTAAATAAAAGGGAAATGCCTCTGTTGAAAAACACTCAAACTGCAGAAACATCAAGACAGGAGAAAACAACAACAATAATGATAATAATAATTATAATAACAATTACTACTACTACTAGTACTACTGAGGCACATCAGAGTTTTACGTCCTGCCCAGGAAGTCGATAGAAATGGATACAATAGTAGGCGCACTGACACTTGTTTTTACATTTCGATTTCGATTCCCAACACGCGTCCAGTGTCTGGGCTTGGTGCATCAATATCATTCCAGTCACAAAATAAATAGCACCGCTGGAACTACATACACTGTTTCAAATGTCCTCAATAATTTAATGTTCGGGATCTGATGATGGTTTCAAAAAGATTACCGTTATATAATGTCTACGTAAATGGGCTATAAGCAGTTTCAAACATTCCATTTTATTCAGCGAAATGACACGCAGGTTTATGCAAATGTAATCCAAGGTGCGTCTGAAAAAATCGGTGAACGGTCGCAGAACAGTTACAAACAAAATATCTTTAGTCGTCGTCAAAGTAATCAACCTTAGCTACAACACGTTTCTGACATTGATTGTAAATCTGCTGAAAACTGTCAGCAAACGAGTCTTGTGGAATCGCTCGAAGCTCCGTGGTCGCGCGTTGTTGGATATCCGCATCATTAGCTACAAGTCATGAGAACTGATGCTACCAGTACTATCCAGAGACCAAGCAACAGTCAGCGGCACGGCATTCATCGTCGTCCTAAAATGAGTCGGCATTCAAAAATTAGGACTAAGTCGATTTTAATCGTCATCTTCCACAGCAAGGTTTTGATCCGTCATAAATTTACACCCGACGAAGATGTGGAACAACATGCCATTGGCTATCGTTCGGTCTCCGAGTGGTATTGGTAGCACCGAGTCACATCCTCTTAGTGATGTCCTTAGGTTAGTTAGGTTTAAGTAGTTCTAAGTTCTAGGTTACTGATGACCTCAGAAGATAAGTCCCATAGTACTCAGGGCCACTTGAACCATCACATCTTCTGTAATGATGCGGACATGCAACATGGCGCGACTACGGTGATTAGAGCGACGGCAGAAGAAGCGTTTGCTGACAGTTTGCAACAATTTTACAACCGGTGCCATAAAAAAGGTAAAGGAAAGGAAATCGCTCGTGCCCTTTCAAAGGAACCATCCAGAAATCAGAAGTGTGTTGTAGCTAATGGTGGTTTCTTTGAAGGCCAATAAATGTATTTTGTTTGTTCACTACTGATTCCTTTATTTTGTGAGACCATTCACTGAACTTTTCTGATGCACCTTTTACTTGAGGGACAAGAGCCAATAATGTCTTAATCTATCCACTCACTTCCCTGTGGCATACAATACGCCATTTGTTATCAATCTCTATGCCCAGAATCTATTTTCTCGTATTTAATATCAAAACATTGCTCTAAACAAAGGGTATCGCCATTGGCGTACTGACAACATATTCTGGAGGAAGAAAAACTCATGTAACTCCCCCAGGGCCAACCAAGGAAAGACGTTTGTTGTCATTCATTGGCAAATTACCATCTACATATACATCTACATCTACATCTATACTCCGCGAGCCACCTTACGGTGTGTGGCGGAGGGTACTTATTGTACCACTATCTGATCCCCCCTTCCCTGTTTCATTCACGAATTGTGCGTGGGAAGAACGACTGCTTGTAAGTCTCCGTATTTGCTCTAATTTCTCGGATCTTTTCGTTGTGATCATTACGCGAGATATATGTGGGCGGTAGTAATATGTTGCCCATCTCTTCCCGGAATGTGCTCTCTCGTAATTTCGATAATAAACCTCTCCGTATTGCGTAACGCCTTTCTTGAAGTGTCCGCCACTGGAGCTTGTTCAGCATCTCCGTAACGCTCTCGTGCTGACTAAATGTCCCCATGACGAATCGCGCTGCTTTTCGCTGGATCATGTCTATCTCTTCTATTAATCCAACCTGGTAAGGGTCCCATACTGATGAGCAATACTCAAGAATCGGACGAACAAGCGTTTTGTAAGCTACTTCTTTCGTCGATGAGTCACATTTTCTTAGAATTCTTCCTATGAATCTCAACCTGGCGCCTGCTTTTCCCACTATTTATTTTATGTGATCATTCCACTTCAGATCGCTCCGGATAGTAACTCCTAAGTATTTTACGGTCGTTACCGCTTCCAATAATTTACCACCTATGGCATAATCGTACTGGAATGGATTTCTGCCCCTATGTATGCGCATTATATTACATTTATCTACGTTTAGGGAAAGCTGCCAGCTGTCGCACCATGCATTAATCCTCTGCAGGTCCTCCTGGAGTACGTACGAGTCTTCTGATGTTGCTACTTTCTTGTAGACAACCGTGTCATCTGCAAATAGCCTCACGGAGCTACCGATGTTGTCAACTAAGTCATTTATGTATATTGTAAACAATAAAGGTCCTATCACGCTTCCCTGCGGTACTCCCGAAATTACCTCTACATCTGCAGATTTTGAACCGTTAAGAATGACATGTTGTGTTCTTTCTTCTAGGAAATCCTGAATCCAATCACAAACCTGGTCCGATATTCCGTAAGCTCGTAATTTTTTCACTAAACGTAAGTGCGGAACCGTATCAAATGCCTTCCTGAAGTCCAGGAATACGGCATCAATCTGCTCGCCAGTGTCTACGGCACTGTGAATTTCTTGGGCAAATAGGGCGAGCTGAGTTTCACATGATCTCTGTTTACGGAATCCATGTTGGTTATGATGAAGGAGATTTGTATTATCTAAGAACGTCATAATACGAGAACACAAAACATGTTCCATTATTCTACAACAGATTGACGTAAGCGAAATAGGCCTATAATTATTCGCATCTGATTTATGACCCTTCTTGAAAATGGGAACGACCTGCGCTTTCTTCCAGTCGCTAGGTGCTTTACGTTCTTCCAGCGATCTACGATAAATTGCTGATAGAAAGGGGGCAAGTTCTTTAGCATAATCACTGTAGAATCTTAAGGGTATCTCGTCTGGTCCGGATGCTTTTCCGCTACTAAGTGATAGCAGTTGTTTTTCAATTCCGATATCGTTTATTTCAATATTTTCCATTTTGGCGTCCGTGCGACGGCTGAAGTCAGGGACCGTGTTACGATTTTCCGCAGTGAAACAGTTTCGGAACACTGAATTCAGTATTTCTGCCTTTCTTCGGTCGTCCTCTGTTTCGGTGCCATCGTGGTCAACGAGTGACTGAATAGGGGATTTAGATCCGCTTACCGATTTTACATATGACCAAAACTTTTTAGGGTTCTTGTTTAGATTGTTTGCCAATGTTTTATGTTCGAATTCGTTGAATGCTTCTCTCATTGCTCTCTTTACGCTCTTTTTCGCTTCGTTCAGCTTTTCCTTATCAGCTATGATTCGACTACTCTTAAACCTATGATGAAGCTTTCTTTGTTTCCGTAGTACCTTTCGTACATGATTGTTATACCACGGTGGATCTTTCCCCTCGCTTTGGACCTTAGTCGGTACGAACTTATCTAAGGCGTACTGGACGATGTTTCTGAATTTTTTCCATTTTTGTTCCACATCCTCTTCCTCAGAAATGAACGTTTGATGGTGGTCACTCAGATATTCAGCGATTTGTGCCCTATCACTCTTGTTAAGCAAATATATTTTCCTTCCTTTCTTGGCATTTCTTATTACACTTGTAGTCATTGATGCAACCACTGACTTATGATCACTGATACCCTCTTCTACATTCACGGAGTCGAAAAGTTCCGGTCTATTTCTTGCTATGAGGTCTAAAACGTTAGCTTCACGAGTTGGTTCTCTAACTATCTGCTCGAAGTAATTCTCGGACAAGGCAGTCAGGATAATGTCACAAGAGTCTCTGTCCCTGGCTCCAGTTCTGATTGTGTGACTATCCCATTCTATACCTGGTAGATTGAAGTCTCCCCCTATTACAATAGTATGATCACGAAACTTCTTCACGACGTTCTGCAGGTTCTCTCTGAGGCGCTCAACTACTACGGTTGCTGATGCAGGTGGTCTATAGAAGCATCCGACTATCATATCTGACCCACCTTTGATACTTAACTTAACCCAGATTATTTCACATTCGCATTCGCTAATAACTTCGCTGGATATTATTGAATTCTTTACTGCTATAAATACTCCTCCACCATTGGCGTTTATCCTATCCTTGCGGTATATATTCCATTCTGTGTCTAGGATTTCGTTACTGTTCACTTCCGGTTTTAACCAACTTTCCGTTCCTAATACTATATGCGCACTATTTCCTTCAATAAGAGATACTAATTCAGGAACCTTGCCCTGGATACTCCTGCAGTTTACCAATATTGCGTTAACTTTTCCTGTTTTTGGTCTCTGAGGACGGACGTTCTTTATCAACGATGATAATGTCCTCTCTGGTAAGCCGTCAGGTATTTTATCGTTTCGCCCAAGGGGGGGTCCCTCTAACCTAAAAAACCCCCGTGTGCACGCCACACGTACTCTGCTACCCTAGTAGCTGCTTCCGGTGTGTAGTGCACGCCTGACCTGTCTAGGGGGGCCCTACAGTTCTCCACCCAATAACGGAGGTCGATGAATTTGCAACCATTATAGTCGCAGAGTCGTCTGAGCCTCTGGTTTAGACCCTCCACACGGCTCCAAACCAGAGGACCGCGATCGACTCTGGGCACTATGCTGCAGATATTAAGCTCAGCTTGCACTCCGCGTGCGATGCTGGTTGTCTTCACCAAATCAGCCAGCCGCCGGAAGGTACCAAGGATGGCCTCAGAACCCAAGCGGCAGGCGTCATTCGTTCCGACATGTGCTACTATCTGCAGCCGTTCACACCCAGTGCGTTCAATAGCTGCCGGAAGGGCCTCCTCCACATTACGGACGAGACCCCCCGGCAAGCACACCGAGTGCACACTGGCATTCTTCCCCGACCTACCCGCTATTTTCCTGAGGGGCTCCATAACCCGCCTAACGTTGGAGCTCCCTATAACTAATAGGCCCGCCCTCTGTGACTGTCGGGACCTTGCCGGAGAATCGGCCACTGGCCCAACAGGCGAGGCATCCTGTGGTGGCTCGGAAACGATGTCATCACCACTAGGAAGCACCCCGTACCTATTGGAAAGGGGTAAGGCAGCTGCCACGCGGCCAGATCCCACCTTCGCCTTTCGGCCAGGCACGCGCGAGCCCACCACTGACCGCCATTCACCCTGGAGTGATGGCTGACCGGTAAGATGCTCACTGCCGGAAGACGCAGCGACATCAGGGGTTCCATGTGATTCCAAGGCCACCGAAGTAGGCATAGGTCTCACCACAGTTGCCCCAACGCCACTACGAGCCGACGCCTGCGCCTCGAGCTCGATGAGCCTAACAGACAAAGCCTCCACCTGCCCCCGAAGAGTGGCCAATTCTCCTTGCGTCCGCTCACAACAACCACAGTCCCTACACATGACTATGTTTACCCTACTCTATACGGTGACAAATTCCCAAGATAATCTTCTGATGAGCTACTCTGATAATCAAGAAACACTCACTGAAATACGAGACGCGAAAACTACGCTAGGTTTTCCCAGAAAAACTATTTAAAAGCTAAGCTCAGCAAATAAGTACAAAAACGCTTTATACAAACAGTACTCGCTGCTGCTGGTGCTCTCGCTCTGGCTGTCACAAGACAACTGCTGATTCAAGTGACTAGTGGCTAACGGCCGCGAAACAAACAAAAGACGGTTTTAGGGCGCTTTCTGTTCTAAACGATCAAGAAAACACTAAGAAATCTAACACGAAAACTACGTAAAGTTTTATCAAGAACTGTTAGTTACTATGCAGAGCAGATAAACACAAATAGAATCCCTTCCTTAGTGGAAGGTCGTAAACAAAATGCAAAATAAACGCTTTATACAAACAGTACTCGCTGCTGCTGGTGCTCTCGCTCTGGCTGTCAGAAGACAACTGCTGATTCAAGTGACTAGTGGCTAACGGCCGCGAAACAAACAAAAGACGGTTTTAGGGCGCTTTCTGTTCTAAACGATCAAGAAAACACTAAGAAATCTAACACGAAAACTACGTAAAGTTTTATCAAGAACTGTTAGTTACTATGCAGAGCAGATAAACACAAATAGAATCCCTTCCTTAGTGGAAGGTCGTAAACAAAATGCAAAATAAACGCTTTATACAAACAGTACTCGCTGCTGCTGGTGCTCTTGCTCTGGCTGTCACAAGACAGAATAGAAGACACCTTGATAGCAATCAGAGCGAGGCTCTTAGTAGTAAAGCACTTTGCTCATTTCCAGAAGAATAGCGGTTCATATCCCCGTCCGACCGTCGTGAGTTCAGTGTCCGTGGTTTCCCTAAATCGCTAAAGGTAAATGTCCGGATGATTTCTTTGCAAGGGCACGGCCGAGACACTTCCCCAAGTCTGAGTTTGTGTTCCGTACCTAACGGTATAGCTGTCGAATGGACAATAAAACATCCTTATCGAAAGCAATCAGGCATTCACAACGAAAGCAACGGCCAAGAATATGTTTAACGGCAATCTGATACCCGTACCTCCCCAACACAAGTGTAAGATCACTTGCTAAGAGAATAACTTGTATTACATGGAATATGGGAACATCTGCGTACATTAGAGTGAAGATAGGCCCGAAGTCATAGACAACGGAAATTGCATGAACAGAAGCCATCTTCGCACCTCAGTGCCCAGAAACTTACCAGAGATACTACAGCTATGAGAGAACGGACACATTCTGTCAAGTCTTGAAAGACCATAAATTAAAGCGCGTCATAAGCGTCCTACAGAATTGCTACTGAACAACCAAACGGATTTTCATTTTTCACCTCTTCTCGACACTGCCAGAAGAGTTAAGGGGTTTGGTATCTTACCCACCGTCTCCTCCTATCCACCTTGTGCTATAAAGTCACACAAATTGAAAGAAAAATTACATAGTTTCACATTGTGAAAGTTACTGCAATAATCTTGACGCTAATTCGTGTAGCCGGTCAGTGCGGACGAGCGGTTCTAAACGCTTCAGTCTGGAACCGCGCGACCGCTACGGTCGCAAGTTCGAATCCTGCCTAGGGCATGGATGTGTGTGATGTATTTAGGTTAGCTAGGTTTAAGTAGTTCTAAGTTTTAGGGAACTGATGACCTCAGGCGTTAAGTCCCATAGAGATCAGAGCCATTTGAACCATTTTGCTAACTCGTGTAGTAAGTAATGCTCTTGGTCATTTTCGATGAATGAAAATATATTTAGTCTTAATCTTATCAACTCATTGTGAGTACCGTGTGCCGAGAAACTCTATGTTTAACCTGCAGTCTGTTGAACATTACACCATCAATGTCACATAAAAAATAAAGATTAAAACTCTTGTCAGCTTAGAGACGATCCGACGCTTACCGACTCCATCTTCTAGCGAGGTGTATCTTTGTAAGGAATTGTGAGGTATAACTTAGAAACTAAAAACTATCTTAAGTAAATATCGCATAAACAATTCTTTATTTAAAACAACTGGTTTCTAGAGACTTTGCTGTCATCTTCAGTTAAAAAATCTTTTTGTTACATAACGTGTTCATTTTAATTTGAACCTCACGGCAAGCTGTCATGTGGGTAAAAAAACTGTACATTACAAAAGGTTTGCCATAATTAAAACATTTAAAACTATTAACACATTGTGCAAATGGCCATATCCATATATGTACCCCACACAGATGATTGTTACGTCACAAAAACGTAATTCACAGTATAAGGTACAACTCCTTATACGCCCCCCCCCCCATGAACCATGGACCTTGCCGTTGGTGTGGAGGCTTGCGTGCCTCAGCGATACAGATGGCCGTACCGTAGGTGCAACCACAACGGAGGGGTATCTGTTGAGAGGTCAGACAAACGTGTGGTTCCTGAAGAGGGGCAGCAGCCTTTTCAGTAGTTGCAAGGGCAACAGTCTGGATGATTGACTGATCTGGCCTTGTAACAATAACCAAAACGGCCTTGCCGTGCTGGTACTGCGAACGGCTGAAAGCAAGGGGAAACTACTGCCGTAATTTTTCCCGAGGGCATGCAGCTTTACTGTATGATTAAATGATGATGGCGTCCTCTTGGGTAAAATATTCCGGAGGTAAAATAGTCCCCCATTCGGATCTCCAGGCGGGGACTACTCAAGAGGATGTCGTTATCAGGAGAAAGAAAACTGGCGTTCTACGGATCGGAGCGTGGAATGTCAGATCCCTTAATCGGGCAGGTAGGTTAGAAAATTTAAAAAGGGAAATGGATAGGTTAAAGTTAGATATAGTGGGAATTAGTGAAGTTCGGTGGCAGGAGGAACAAGACTTCTGGTCAGGTACCTACAGGGTTATAAACACAAAATCAAATAGGTGTAATGCAGGAGTAGGTTTAATAATGAATAGGAAAATAGGAATGCGGGTAAGCTACTACAAACAGCATAGTGAACGCATTATTGTGGCCAAGATAGATACGAAGCCCACACCTACTACAGTAGTACAAGTTTATATGCCAACTACCTCTGCAGATGATGAAGAAATTGAAGAAATAAAAGAAATTATTCAGATTGTGAAGGGAGACGAAAATTTAATAGTCATGGGTGACTGGAATTCGAGTGTAGGAAAAGGGAGAGAAGGAAACATAGTAGGTGAATATGGATTGGGGCTAAGAAATGAAAGAGGAAGCCGCCTTTCAGAATTTTGCACAGAGCACAACATAATCATAGCTAACACGTGGTATAAGAATCATGAAAGAAGGTTGTATACATGGAAGAACCCTGGAGATACTAAAAGGTATCAGATAGATTATATAATGGTAAGACAGAGATTTAGGAACCAGGTTTTAAATTGTAAGACATTTCCAGGGGCAGATGTGGACTCTGACCACAATCTATTGGTTATGACCTGTAGATTAAAACTGAAGAAACTGCAAAAAGGTGGGAATTTAAGGAGATGGGACCTGGATAAACTGAAAGAACCAGAGGTTGTACAGAGTTTCAGGGAGAGCATAAGGGAACAATTGACGGGAATGGGGGAAAGAAATACAGTAGAAGAAGAATGGGTAGCTTTGAGGGATGAAGTAGCGAAGGCAGCTGAGGATCAAGTAGGTAAAAAGACGAGGGCTAGTAGAAATCCTTGGGTAACAGAAGAAATATTGAATTTAATTGATGAAGGGAGAAAATATAAAAATGCAGTAAATGAAGCAGGCAAAAAGGAATACAAATGTCTCAAAAATGAGATCGACAGGAAGTGCAAAATGGCTAAGCAGGGATGGCTAGAGGACAAATGTAAGGATGTAGAGGCCTATCTCAGTAGGGGTAAGATAGATACTGCCTACAGGAAAATTAAAGAGACCTTTGGAGAGAAGAGAACCACTTGTATGAATATCAAGATCTCAGATGGAAACCCAGTTCTAAGCAAAGAAGGGAAAGCAGAAAGGTGGAAGGAGTATATAGAGGGTCTATACAAGGGCGATGTACTTGAGGACAATATTATGGAAATGGAAGAGGATGTAGATGAAGATGAAATGGGAGATATGATACTGCGTGAAGAGTTTGACAGAGCACTAAAAGACCTGAGTCGAAACAAGGCACCCGGAGTAGACAACATTCCATTAGAACTACTGACGGCCTTAGGAGAGCCAGTCCTGACAAAACTCTACCATCTGGTGAGCAAGATGTATGAAACAGGCGAAATACCCTCAGACTTCAAGAAGAATATAATAATTCCAATCCCAAAGAAAGCAGGTGTTGACAGATGTGAAAATTACCGAACTATCAGTTTAATAAGTCACAGCTGCAAAATACTAACACGAATTCTTTACAGACGAATTGAAAAACTAGTAGAAGCCAACCTCGGGGAAGATCAGTTTGGATTCCGTAGAAACACTGGAACACGTGAGGCAATACTAACCTTACGACTTATCTTAGAAGAAAGATTAAGGAAAGGCAAACCTACGTTTCTAGCATTTGTAGACTTAGAGAAAGCTTTTGACAATGTTGACTGGAATATTCTCTTTCAAATTCTAAAGGTGGCAGGAGTAAAATACAGGGAGCGAAAGGCTATTTACAATTTGTACAGAAACCAGATGGCAGTTATAAGAGTCGAGGGACATGAAAGGAAAGCAGTGGTTTGGAAGGGAGTAAGACAGGGTTGTAGCCTCTCCCCGATGTTGTTCAATCTGTATATTGAGCAAGCAGTAAAGGAAACAAAAGAAAAATTCGGAGTAGGTATTAAAATTCATGGAGAAGAAATAAAAACTTTGAGGTTCGCCGATGACATTGTAATTCTGTCAGAGACAGCAAAGGACTTGGAAGAGCAGTTGAATAGAATGGACAGTGTCTTGAAAGGATGATATAAGATGAACATCAACAAAAGCAAAACAAGGATAATGGAATGTAGTCGAATTAAGTCGGGTGATGCTGAGGGAATTAGATTAGGAAATGAGACACTTAAAGTAGTAAAGGAGTTTTGCTATTTGGGGAGCAAAATAACTGATGATGGTCGAAGTAGAGAGGATATAAAATGTAGGCTGGCAATGGCAAGGAAAGCGTTTCTGAAGAAGAGAAATTTGTTAACATCGAGTATAGATTTAAGAGTCAGGAAGTCATTTCTGAAAGTATTTGTATGGAGTGTAGCCATGTATGGAAGTGAAACATGGACGATAAATAGTTTGGACAAGAAGAGAATAGAAGCATTCGAAATGTGGTGCTACAGAAGAATGCTGAAGATTAGATGGGTAGATCAAATAACTAATGAGGGAGTATTAGGTTAGGTTAGGTTAGCGTTGTTTTAACGTCCCGTCGACAACGAGGTCATTAGAGACGGAGCGCAAGCTCGGGTTAGGGAAGGATGGGGAAGGAAATCGGCCGTGCCCTTTCAAAGGAACCATCCCGGCATTTGCCTGAAATTTGTGTATTTTGTGGCTGACCCATGTAATTGTTTGCACCTGTCGCCTTTTCTTGGCGATGAGTCATGTGAAAGTCTGACCGGTTCGGCATTTTCTGTCGTATATGTGTCATGTTATTTGGATGGCTTTGTTGTTGTCTTGAATTGTAATGTACATTGTTATTATCTGCTGTTCATTGAATCCCTGTGTGTGTTCTCGACTAAAGTTTTCATTTTCGCTGCGAAAGCGTTTATTATGATTGTTATTGCCAAATCGTGTTTGCTCAAAATTATTATTGTTTGTCTGGTTTGCGTTATGTCGTGAAAATTCTTATTAACAAACGCATAATCTGCCTGGTCTACCTCTAGCAATTGCAGGATGTCTCTAAGTGCGTACACGCTGTCCTTTTGCTGGCCTGTTAATAATGACACTTTCAATGCTCTGGGAAGTTTTGAAATACACAACTGTATTAATGCGGATTGACTGTATGGCTCATTGAGGTATTTGTTTTGTTCAACCATATACTCGAAAAATTGTGTGATTGTTGGGAAAGTAGAATTCTCGAAATTTGGTAGACTAATTAGCAGGTCTTTAATGCTACTCTGTGTGGTATCTGATCAATATGCTGCTAGAAATGCTTCCTGGAATGCTTCTACTGAAAAACACTGTCTAGCAATTGGTCGCATTCTTCTCGCTGGTTCCCCTTCAAGAAAACTAATAATAAATTCTAGCTTATGTTGAACTGGCCATGATGGTGGAAGTGCCGCATTGAATTGTTGGATCCAGTCCAGACGGATGTATTTGCGTCCTGTCGTTTTTAAATGTTTTAAACCTTCTCACTGAAAGGAAATGCTTGTGGTCGAAACCGTCATGTCTTTGTGTGTAATTATTTTCGTAATGTTGTGAATATGAATTTGTGTGTCTTTCTGCCTGGTTAAGATCTCTTACTCTCTGAAGTCTACCGACATTATATGTATTGTGCATCTGAGGCATGTCGTAATGGTGTGTGTTCTGTTGGAATTGAATGTTTGCAGTTGTTTCTAGTGTGTCAGCTATCCTTTGCTGTAAAGAATTGATTTTCTGATGTAACAAACTATTACGTGATTCTTGGTCTGTGATTGTTGCACAATCGTAATTTTCGTATCTTTACTATTAGAAATCTGTTGAACTGAGACTGGTGTAGTGTCATCTGATTTACTGTCATTCCTAGTATCTAACAGGTCTGTTTTTGTAGTGTGTTCGTTGATCTTTTCTGTCAATTCGTTTCCTAATTTACGATTACTTTTGGTTACTTTCTTAAAATCTGCTTTCAAATTTTCTGAGTTTTGATTGATTTCTATGTGTTCCATTCTGTCAGTTAGTGTCACAACTTCTGTTAATTTATCCCTAATATTCTGGATTTCAGTGTCTGTAGAAATTTTCGCCTAAATTGTGTGTGATTGGATTTCCGTGAGACTCTCTTGTATTTGAATATTTGTTTCCTTAACCGTTTCGATTTCTTCTGAAATCGAGTGTTTTTCCCTGAGCAAACACTTTCTTTTGTCGTCCTGTCGCTGTTTATTAATTGTTTGTAATAGTTCTTTTCGTTCTTTATCCTGCGATCGCACCAGTTTGCGGTGACGTATCAATCAGTTTTCTGTGTGATTGTTAAAACGTTCATCAATGTGAGCGTTTTGTTTACAAAAGTTCTCGTATGCTAACCGCAAATGCTTCTTGTTTATCTGTTATTTCTTGAATCTTGGCGTGTAATTCTTGGTTTGATTTCTCAGCGACTACCTTGATTTCGTTTTTTAGGTCTGCTGATTCTTGTGCCCTTCTGTTAAAGTTTTGATTCATGTCTTGTCTCATTTGTAGCAAAAATGCCATTATTGGATCGGTTTCGGATTGACTTCTGTGTGTATTTGTATTCGTTGTTAAAGGTTGTACATCTGTACACATTTGAACATCCTCAGACGATTGTAATCGTGTCACCTCTTCCGCGGTTTCGGAATTTTTGTCAATAAAACTGTGATATCTGCTACGCAGATTGTGTATCTGTGTACCGTTTGAATCTGTTTCGGTACATAATGGAGTCACACTGT
The DNA here is from genome assembly GCF_021461395.2 of Schistocerca americana. NCBI lineage: Eukaryota > Metazoa > Arthropoda > Insecta > Orthoptera > Acrididae > Schistocerca > Schistocerca americana. The sequence goes on along the minus strand of NC_060123.1, from coordinate 579,203,457 downwards.
TTGACTGCATTATAGTGGTTTCATTACTGAAACTATTATGTCTGCTACGCGCAACTTGTGGCTGTGGAGCGTCTGTTGTATTTAAAAACAAATTATTTTGCACTAATGTCTCATTATCATTTGGCATTTCTGAAGTTGATTGTTCGTCAAAAGATCCCATATTAATACTGCTCTCGAATGTCTGTTCACCTAATGTTTCACTACCGCGTTTTTCACACGTATTATTTCTGTCTATTCCTGAAAAGAATTTCTCGTCACTATTTTCTACACTTTTATCGCTTTGAGAACGAGTAATTATTCTGCGGGACATTGTCTATAATTAACACACGCAACAAAATATATCACTGTTCAAAGCGGATTTAACACTGAACAAGCATTTTTGAACGAGGAATCAATAGAGCAAACAGAATTGCCGATGGGCTGTGAATTAAAGGTATACAGTTTAGTATAAGCGTTGCGCCACTTAACACTAGCTTATTCATACAATTGTCAGAGTCAGTATATTCATTTTCACAGTAGATTCACTAAAGAGTCTTACCGATTGGATGTCGCCAAGTGAAACCTTCCCGTCTCCTGTATACCTCTTGTGTTTTTGATAACCTTCCCTTTTACAACAAACTATGTAACCTTTTCTTAGGATTTCTTTCTCTTGCTTTGACATTTATTCTCTTTCTCTATCTTCGCATACAAATTTAATTGCTGCTTATTAAAAGTGATTTTCTGATTATTTCGACGAAACATAGAATGTGTCGTCGTCGTGACCCCTCAGTCTTTATCTGCAATAACCCAAAACTGTTCCTTACCTTTTTTACTGTTACTGGATCGCCATCTGACTGCTACATCGAAGCGTGACATGACTATACTTACTCTGTTTTACTATACTCTATTAGCTGCTGCTGGGCTTTCATAATAAGCGGCTGTATTTATTACCAAAGCTGACGTTATTCTTTAATAGCAAAGCTGACGTTATTCTTTAATTAATTTGACTGAAGTTACGTAATTCATAGTTAAACTTTTTCTTGACAACAATAAAATTTTGCAAAGTTTTACGATGATGGTTTTTGGGATGGATTATAATTAGAAATGCAATATTGCTGGAAAAGTTAATTATATTCTGAATGAAATGATTTTACAATCGTTCAAATGGGACTTACTTTTTACAATAATCTTACAACTATGCAATACGCAAACATACCTTCAGTAGTCTTGAGTTTCTCAACAAATTAATTCAATAATATTAGTTCCTCTTATGATAATAGTTAGCTGATGTGTCTGTACATCCGTTTATAATCTCTTGTAAATCATAGCTGGTGGCTGGCAGGCACACCGCTCCTCTCAACCTCTCGCTTCAGACCTGCTACCAACTCGCTTCACTTCTCGCTTACTACTGACTTCCTACGAACGCTAAAGTGCCGTTTCTCCTTCCAACAATGCTTTCTGGTGCAGACAATCCCTGGTACCATTACAAAATGTATCAATACGCGGTCTTTCCCGCTCTTTTCTTAAAATTTATCCATACGCGGTCTCTCCCGCCCTTTTAAAAATTATATCAATTTGCGGTCTCTCTTGTCAACAATACTTTGGTGCAGACATTCCCTGCTACCACAATTATTTCCAACATGACAAATATTAATTATTCCTACTTCAACCTATTAATAAAATACAAACATCTTTCATAAATTGTGACTTGACAATAAACAATAGAAATATACACGTCTTACACGACGAACCCATAGCCTAACAGTGCCGAAGTCCACCGTAGCATCTCCATAATCCATCCTCATCACTACATCAATGCGACTGGGCGTTTCATCTCCTGCAGAAATGAATGTAACCACAGAACGCCGTCTTACACGTACATCAATGTCGGCCATTTTCTAAACATATACAATGTTGACATCTGCTGATGTAAGACGCTATAGAGAAATTTTTGCGTAAGTGCGCCAAGTTTATGATTACATTACCGACTTCACGACGGCGAAAAAAGTATTTTACTCTCATTATCAGACAAAGAGCAGCATCTCTTCTTGAGTATCCGTTTGGGAACAGGTTAGCGCGGACACACAACTTTAGGCACTATGATTCGGGCACGCAGGTGACTCACGTGCCCAGCCGTTCAATCTCGTGGGTCACACCCGCCACCGTCGTCAATTCGGATGGCTAACGGACGGCGTCTGAGATTCCAATACATCCTCAATGTAACGAATGTTGTTCGGAAGCTCTCAGTAAGTAAGTCGCAAGCTGGCATTTTGTATCCACAAGGTTGTAACAACTATGGATTGAGCATTGGGCTGTGCACAACAGATATCTGTCGTCAACATGTATTACAATGAAAGTCACCTGACAGTAGTACGATATTAGGTCTGCCCGTAAGCCCAATGCACATTTCGATGGTCATTACACCGCTAGAATAATCAGTTACCGATCAAAAGTATAGTGAAGATTGAATACGTGATTATTAGGTCTCTTTATTTGCAGTCGATATCTGTAATGAAATGGCTTGAGGTTTTGAAGACAGAAACGCATGGGCGCTATTCTCGTTTGTTTTAGTAGTAAAAGAAGGGACAGTCACCACTATTTATGCTTCATAATGAATTTTACCATATACTCAAAGCTCTGTTTTAACAAATTAGACTTTTGCGGAATGGCGATATGGCTTTCAAGCCCAAAAACTATCGAATTTGGAACTATGACATGCAAAATGGTAACGACTATTTTGCAATATTTGTAGGTGCTAAATTCTTACGTTATTGTTTCTGGGACATTTTTGAAATGTTTGTTCATCGGTAGGGAAACTAAGATTAATCGTAAACTATCATTTTTCATGTCACCAATACTAGTAGTAGTTTCCTAGAGTAACTACTTTATACTAAGCATAATAGCTTGAATGTCTTAATAATCCGGAAAATATGACTCAAACTGTCATATATAAATTGCATCTGCAAGTGGATGTTATCCAGAATGCATACACAGTAAACATACTGATTGACATCGCGCTCCCACGTGTCTAGTTTACGTAGTACTGACTTCGAAAATAAAGAACGAGTCAAAAAAAATGTGTACACGCTTTGAACTATCATAGAAAATGTATTTCCTGATCTACAAAGTTCAGTTTCTGGTAGAAAGTAATATTATACTTTTTTTTTTCAACAGGTGGCAGCAGAATGGTCGCTCTCGCTACTCAACCCAGTTAGTGGCAAGGAAGTAACTTCAACAGCGCACGTACGTTTGAGCTTTGAAGCGCGGAAGCAGGTGATTACGTGATACTGGATGTCTGGGGATGTTTCTACGGTTCAAAGAGAGTGGAGAAGTGATTATGTTACAGAACTACCTTCAAGGTTAACAAATGCATGTCTACGAGACAAATTCGAAGGAAATGCAACTGTGGACGATGTACATAAAGGTCGATCATGTGATGAATCCTCGCCTGCAGTCTTGGAACTGTTTAAGCGTTCACCTCAAAAATCTTCCAGGTAAGGTACACGTGAGAGTAATGTAAGTGGTAGTAGTGTGCTACGGATTCTGAAGAAAGGAATGTTTCGTACTTACATCACAAGGCTGGTGCAACATTTAATGATGATGATCGAGACCGAAGGCTAGAATTTTGTCAGTGGATTCAGGAGATGGTGGAAGGTGAACGAGTATTTGTGGATAGGATAATCTGGTCGGATGAAGCCCAATTCGAACTTAATGGAATAGTCAATTTGTGTGTACCGGGCTGAATATAATCATCACACTACAGTGTAAAAGCGTTGTGTAAATGTGTGGTGTAGTTTGTCGCCAAGAGGACTCATTGGGCCTTTCTGTTTCGAAGGTGCCGGCCGATGTGACCGAGCGGTTCTAGGCGCTTCAGTCTGGAACCGCGCGACCGCTACGGTCGCAGGTTCGAATCCTGCCTCGGGCGTGGATGTGTGTGAGGTACTTAGGTTAGTTAGGTTTAAGTAGTTCTAAGTTTTAGGGTACTGATGATTTCAGATGTCCCATCGTGCTCAGAGCCAATTGCATCATTTTGCTTCGAAGGTGATGTTATTGGAGAGAAGTACTTAACAATGCTTGTTGATTCCATACACCTTGCCATTAGTGCATTATACGGTATCATAGGAACTATGATCTGCAACAAAGTTTGCCAGGCCAGTGGCTAGGACGCAGGGGTCAAGTCGAATTTCCTCCACACTCTCCAGATCCAACGTCGCTCGATTTTTTCTCGAGGGACACAGTAAAATATACGGTGTACAAACGTAAACTACGTAACTTGGACACACTTTAGAACGAGATTGAAGTGGTGTATGCAGAAATTCCAGTGGACGTTTTGGTGCGATGCACAGAATCAATGGTGACTCGTACTCAGAAATGCGTTGATGCCGAAGGCTACTATTTTCACCATCAAATTGGAAGGAAAGTACGTTCGCTTTTCAAATTCGACTTAAATATTTCCATATCCAGAAATGTAATGTTCAAGAAGGAAAATAAATGGTCTATTACAGCTCATGGTGTGTACACATTACATTAAACTGACGTGTATACATTACATTGTCGCATCCTGTATATGGCCACGCAGGCACATAAATTAGCTCTACAGTGCTAACTCTTTCGTTCATTGTGTCTCGATACTTTCCTGTTACTCGTATGATAACCATAGTTAGCCCTTGATGATAGTTATGAAAAGTAACTTTTTGTCCTTGGGCGTGTTTCAGTTGCATTGGTAACAGAAACAGATATTTATAGTGGCTATTACTGTCGAGTACAAGTGTAAAAATATAAACAAACATAGCTGTACGAGGCCACGTAACGGTCTCAGTTTGATATTAGTGACATGCACAGTATATTACTCTCACTCCATAAGTATTTCCACGCTATTGTTGTATCCATTGAAACACAAAAATTTTTCATTTCACTTTTGTTCTCTATGACTGTCAACAACGCAGTTTGCCAGATTGCGGTGATCATCACAGCGTCTTACACCTTTATGTTTGGTGTTGACGTGCGACTTTTCCAAAAATAGTTATTTTTTCCAGTCAGGAAGGTTGTAACACCGCTGACGTGTCTGCTGAAGCGTAAGCAGTTTATAGTCTCATGTCAGTGGCAGCTGACGTGCGGCATGTGTGCGACATGCCTTGCGTTTATCGGTCAGCGCTTTCTGGGCGTCCCCAGTTGCGCTGCTCCTGTCTCGAGCCAGTCCCGTGGAGGACGTACAGTCTTTTTTAAGCGTGTGGACAAGGAGACGACCGTCCTATTGTGTGACCACATTGCGCCGTCTAATATCCACTTGTTGCTGTGTACACAGCCTTCATCTATACTCTGGCTTGACACACGCGGTACTGTCGCACTGCCGTGTTTAAAGAAACACATTTCCCAGAGACCGATCATTTTGCCTCATTACAAATCATGCGTTTAAAATTAGACAAGATAAAAGAGGAGAGAGTAGAATGTTTGACTGCATGGCCATATTCCGCAGCAGTTCAAAATGTTCAAATGTGTGTGAACTCCTAAGGGACCAAACTGCTAAGGTCATCGATCCCTAGAGTTACACACTACTTAAACTAATTTAAACTAACTTAACGCTAAGGACAACATACATATCTATGCCCGAGGGAGGACTCGAACCTCCGCAGCAGTTGTTACATCTTAGTTTTTATTATTAGTATAGTCCCCTGTCTTAAGGTTACTGCAGTTCAGAATGTTTTTCATCATAGGCATTTCGCTTTTGTTTACAAATCTTCTTCGGTGTTCATTCTGTGTACGTGGTGTACATAATATGTCCCTACATTTTGCTATTTTTAGATTTCAGTTTTTCTTTATAAGTTTCCCTTATTGTTAGATGGGGTCGAAGACGAAAACATTTGGTTGCACATTTACCTTCCCGTTTTGTGCATTCAACTTTTGTACAGCTTCACAAAACTTGTCTTTATAGAAATATTGCTGTAACTTCATCTCTTCTTCACTCGGCATAATGTTTCTGTTTGTTCATTTGTTTTTTGGTATATGTTGTGATTACTGACTATTTAAGAAAGTGGAATGAATGCCGTAAGTAAATTTCACACCATTTTTATAAATAAAAACCGTATTTTATCTATGGACAGCAACATGTAAAAACGTAGACCTATTATGTAGATTATATTTAGAGAATAACCACTGAGGATGCTTGGTAAATAAAAGGGAAATGCCTCTGTTGAAAAACACTCAAACTGCAGAAACATCAAGACAGGAGAAAACAACAACAATAATGATAATAATAATTATAATAACAATTACTACTACTACTAGTACTACTGAGGCACATCAGAGTTTTACGTCCTGCCCAGGAAGTCGATAGAAATGGATACAATAGTAGGCGCACTGACACTTGTTTTTACATTTCGATTTCGATTCCCAACACGCGTCCAGTGTCTGGGCTTGGTGCATCAATATCATTCCAGTCACAAAATAAATAGCACCGCTGGAACTACATACACTGTTTCAAATGTCCTCAATAATTTAATGTTCGGGATCTGATGATGGTTTCAAAAAGATTACCGTTATATAATGTCTACGTAAATGGGCTATAAGCAGTTTCAAACATTCCATTTTATTCAGCGAAATGACACGCAGGTTTATGCAAATGTAATCCAAGGTGCGTCTGAAAAAATCGGTGAACGGTCGCAGAACAGTTACAAACAAAATATCTTTAGTCGTCGTCAAAGTAATCAACCTTAGCTACAACACGTTTCTGACATTGATTGTAAATCTGCTGAAAACTGTCAGCAAACGAGTCTTGTGGAATCGCTCGAAGCTCCGTGGTCGCGCGTTGTTGGATATCCGCATCATTAGCTACAAGTCATGAGAACTGATGCTACCAGTACTATCCAGAGACCAAGCAACAGTCAGCGGCACGGCATTCATCGTCGTCCTAAAATGAGTCGGCATTCAAAAATTAGGACTAAGTCGATTTTAATCGTCATCTTCCACAGCAAGGTTTTGATCCGTCATAAATTTACACCCGACGAAGATGTGGAACAACATGCCATTGGCTATCGTTCGGTCTCCGAGTGGTATTGGTAGCACCGAGTCACATCCTCTTAGTGATGTCCTTAGGTTAGTTAGGTTTAAGTAGTTCTAAGTTCTAGGTTACTGATGACCTCAGAAGATAAGTCCCATAGTACTCAGGGCCACTTGAACCATCACATCTTCTGTAATGATGCGGACATGCAACATGGCGCGACTACGGTGATTAGAGCGACGGCAGAAGAAGCGTTTGCTGACAGTTTGCAACAATTTTACAACCGGTGCCATAAAAAAGGTAAAGGAAAGGAAATCGCTCGTGCCCTTTCAAAGGAACCATCCAGAAATCAGAAGTGTGTTGTAGCTAATGGTGGTTTCTTTGAAGGCCAATAAATGTATTTTGTTTGTTCACTACTGATTCCTTTATTTTGTGAGACCATTCACTGAACTTTTCTGATGCACCTTTTACTTGAGGGACAAGAGCCAATAATGTCTTAATCTATCCACTCACTTCCCTGTGGCATACAATACGCCATTTGTTATCAATCTCTATGCCCAGAATCTATTTTCTCGTATTTAATATCAAAACATTGCTCTAAACAAAGGGTATCGCCATTGGCGTACTGACAACATATTCTGGAGGAAGAAAAACTCATGTAACTCCCCCAGGGCCAACCAAGGAAAGACGTTTGTTGTCATTCATTGGCAAATTACCATCTACATATACATCTACATCTACATCTATACTCCGCGAGCCACCTTACGGTGTGTGGCGGAGGGTACTTATTGTACCACTATCTGATCCCCCCTTCCCTGTTTCATTCACGAATTGTGCGTGGGAAGAACGACTGCTTGTAAGTCTCCGTATTTGCTCTAATTTCTCGGATCTTTTCGTTGTGATCATTACGCGAGATATATGTGGGCGGTAGTAATATGTTGCCCATCTCTTCCCGGAATGTGCTCTCTCGTAATTTCGATAATAAACCTCTCCGTATTGCGTAACGCCTTTCTTGAAGTGTCCGCCACTGGAGCTTGTTCAGCATCTCCGTAACGCTCTCGTGCTGACTAAATGTCCCCATGACGAATCGCGCTGCTTTTCGCTGGATCATGTCTATCTCTTCTATTAATCCAACCTGGTAAGGGTCCCATACTGATGAGCAATACTCAAGAATCGGACGAACAAGCGTTTTGTAAGCTACTTCTTTCGTCGATGAGTCACATTTTCTTAGAATTCTTCCTATGAATCTCAACCTGGCGCCTGCTTTTCCCACTATTTATTTTATGTGATCATTCCACTTCAGATCGCTCCGGATAGTAACTCCTAAGTATTTTACGGTCGTTACCGCTTCCAATAATTTACCACCTATGGCATAATCGTACTGGAATGGATTTCTGCCCCTATGTATGCGCATTATATTACATTTATCTACGTTTAGGGAAAGCTGCCAGCTGTCGCACCATGCATTAATCCTCTGCAGGTCCTCCTGGAGTACGTACGAGTCTTCTGATGTTGCTACTTTCTTGTAGACAACCGTGTCATCTGCAAATAGCCTCACGGAGCTACCGATGTTGTCAACTAAGTCATTTATGTATATTGTAAACAATAAAGGTCCTATCACGCTTCCCTGCGGTACTCCCGAAATTACCTCTACATCTGCAGATTTTGAACCGTTAAGAATGACATGTTGTGTTCTTTCTTCTAGGAAATCCTGAATCCAATCACAAACCTGGTCCGATATTCCGTAAGCTCGTAATTTTTTCACTAAACGTAAGTGCGGAACCGTATCAAATGCCTTCCTGAAGTCCAGGAATACGGCATCAATCTGCTCGCCAGTGTCTACGGCACTGTGAATTTCTTGGGCAAATAGGGCGAGCTGAGTTTCACATGATCTCTGTTTACGGAATCCATGTTGGTTATGATGAAGGAGATTTGTATTATCTAAGAACGTCATAATACGAGAACACAAAACATGTTCCATTATTCTACAACAGATTGACGTAAGCGAAATAGGCCTATAATTATTCGCATCTGATTTATGACCCTTCTTGAAAATGGGAACGACCTGCGCTTTCTTCCAGTCGCTAGGTGCTTTACGTTCTTCCAGCGATCTACGATAAATTGCTGATAGAAAGGGGGCAAGTTCTTTAGCATAATCACTGTAGAATCTTAAGGGTATCTCGTCTGGTCCGGATGCTTTTCCGCTACTAAGTGATAGCAGTTGTTTTTCAATTCCGATATCGTTTATTTCAATATTTTCCATTTTGGCGTCCGTGCGACGGCTGAAGTCAGGGACCGTGTTACGATTTTCCGCAGTGAAACAGTTTCGGAACACTGAATTCAGTATTTCTGCCTTTCTTCGGTCGTCCTCTGTTTCGGTGCCATCGTGGTCAACGAGTGACTGAATAGGGGATTTAGATCCGCTTACCGATTTTACATATGACCAAAACTTTTTAGGGTTCTTGTTTAGATTGTTTGCCAATGTTTTATGTTCGAATTCGTTGAATGCTTCTCTCATTGCTCTCTTTACGCTCTTTTTCGCTTCGTTCAGCTTTTCCTTATCAGCTATGATTCGACTACTCTTAAACCTATGATGAAGCTTTCTTTGTTTCCGTAGTACCTTTCGTACATGATTGTTATACCACGGTGGATCTTTCCCCTCGCTTTGGACCTTAGTCGGTACGAACTTATCTAAGGCGTACTGGACGATGTTTCTGAATTTTTTCCATTTTTGTTCCACATCCTCTTCCTCAGAAATGAACGTTTGATGGTGGTCACTCAGATATTCAGCGATTTGTGCCCTATCACTCTTGTTAAGCAAATATATTTTCCTTCCTTTCTTGGCATTTCTTATTACACTTGTAGTCATTGATGCAACCACTGACTTATGATCACTGATACCCTCTTCTACATTCACGGAGTCGAAAAGTTCCGGTCTATTTCTTGCTATGAGGTCTAAAACGTTAGCTTCACGAGTTGGTTCTCTAACTATCTGCTCGAAGTAATTCTCGGACAAGGCAGTCAGGATAATGTCACAAGAGTCTCTGTCCCTGGCTCCAGTTCTGATTGTGTGACTATCCCATTCTATACCTGGTAGATTGAAGTCTCCCCCTATTACAATAGTATGATCACGAAACTTCTTCACGACGTTCTGCAGGTTCTCTCTGAGGCGCTCAACTACTACGGTTGCTGATGCAGGTGGTCTATAGAAGCATCCGACTATCATATCTGACCCACCTTTGATACTTAACTTAACCCAGATTATTTCACATTCGCATTCGCTAATAACTTCGCTGGATATTATTGAATTCTTTACTGCTATAAATACTCCTCCACCATTGGCGTTTATCCTATCCTTGCGGTATATATTCCATTCTGTGTCTAGGATTTCGTTACTGTTCACTTCCGGTTTTAACCAACTTTCCGTTCCTAATACTATATGCGCACTATTTCCTTCAATAAGAGATACTAATTCAGGAACCTTGCCCTGGATACTCCTGCAGTTTACCAATATTGCGTTAACTTTTCCTGTTTTTGGTCTCTGAGGACGGACGTTCTTTATCAACGATGATAATGTCCTCTCTGGTAAGCCGTCAGGTATTTTATCGTTTCGCCCAAGGGGGGGTCCCTCTAACCTAAAAAACCCCCGTGTGCACGCCACACGTACTCTGCTACCCTAGTAGCTGCTTCCGGTGTGTAGTGCACGCCTGACCTGTCTAGGGGGGCCCTACAGTTCTCCACCCAATAACGGAGGTCGATGAATTTGCAACCATTATAGTCGCAGAGTCGTCTGAGCCTCTGGTTTAGACCCTCCACACGGCTCCAAACCAGAGGACCGCGATCGACTCTGGGCACTATGCTGCAGATATTAAGCTCAGCTTGCACTCCGCGTGCGATGCTGGTTGTCTTCACCAAATCAGCCAGCCGCCGGAAGGTACCAAGGATGGCCTCAGAACCCAAGCGGCAGGCGTCATTCGTTCCGACATGTGCTACTATCTGCAGCCGTTCACACCCAGTGCGTTCAATAGCTGCCGGAAGGGCCTCCTCCACATTACGGACGAGACCCCCCGGCAAGCACACCGAGTGCACACTGGCATTCTTCCCCGACCTACCCGCTATTTTCCTGAGGGGCTCCATAACCCGCCTAACGTTGGAGCTCCCTATAACTAATAGGCCCGCCCTCTGTGACTGTCGGGACCTTGCCGGAGAATCGGCCACTGGCCCAACAGGCGAGGCATCCTGTGGTGGCTCGGAAACGATGTCATCACCACTAGGAAGCACCCCGTACCTATTGGAAAGGGGTAAGGCAGCTGCCACGCGGCCAGATCCCACCTTCGCCTTTCGGCCAGGCACGCGCGAGCCCACCACTGACCGCCATTCACCCTGGAGTGATGGCTGACCGGTAAGATGCTCACTGCCGGAAGACGCAGCGACATCAGGGGTTCCATGTGATTCCAAGGCCACCGAAGTAGGCATAGGTCTCACCACAGTTGCCCCAACGCCACTACGAGCCGACGCCTGCGCCTCGAGCTCGATGAGCCTAACAGACAAAGCCTCCACCTGCCCCCGAAGAGTGGCCAATTCTCCTTGCGTCCGCTCACAACAACCACAGTCCCTACACATGACTATGTTTACCCTACTCTATACGGTGACAAATTCCCAAGATAATCTTCTGATGAGCTACTCTGATAATCAAGAAACACTCACTGAAATACGAGACGCGAAAACTACGCTAGGTTTTCCCAGAAAAACTATTTAAAAGCTAAGCTCAGCAAATAAGTACAAAAACGCTTTATACAAACAGTACTCGCTGCTGCTGGTGCTCTCGCTCTGGCTGTCACAAGACAACTGCTGATTCAAGTGACTAGTGGCTAACGGCCGCGAAACAAACAAAAGACGGTTTTAGGGCGCTTTCTGTTCTAAACGATCAAGAAAACACTAAGAAATCTAACACGAAAACTACGTAAAGTTTTATCAAGAACTGTTAGTTACTATGCAGAGCAGATAAACACAAATAGAATCCCTTCCTTAGTGGAAGGTCGTAAACAAAATGCAAAATAAACGCTTTATACAAACAGTACTCGCTGCTGCTGGTGCTCTCGCTCTGGCTGTCAGAAGACAACTGCTGATTCAAGTGACTAGTGGCTAACGGCCGCGAAACAAACAAAAGACGGTTTTAGGGCGCTTTCTGTTCTAAACGATCAAGAAAACACTAAGAAATCTAACACGAAAACTACGTAAAGTTTTATCAAGAACTGTTAGTTACTATGCAGAGCAGATAAACACAAATAGAATCCCTTCCTTAGTGGAAGGTCGTAAACAAAATGCAAAATAAACGCTTTATACAAACAGTACTCGCTGCTGCTGGTGCTCTTGCTCTGGCTGTCACAAGACAGAATAGAAGACACCTTGATAGCAATCAGAGCGAGGCTCTTAGTAGTAAAGCACTTTGCTCATTTCCAGAAGAATAGCGGTTCATATCCCCGTCCGACCGTCGTGAGTTCAGTGTCCGTGGTTTCCCTAAATCGCTAAAGGTAAATGTCCGGATGATTTCTTTGCAAGGGCACGGCCGAGACACTTCCCCAAGTCTGAGTTTGTGTTCCGTACCTAACGGTATAGCTGTCGAATGGACAATAAAACATCCTTATCGAAAGCAATCAGGCATTCACAACGAAAGCAACGGCCAAGAATATGTTTAACGGCAATCTGATACCCGTACCTCCCCAACACAAGTGTAAGATCACTTGCTAAGAGAATAACTTGTATTACATGGAATATGGGAACATCTGCGTACATTAGAGTGAAGATAGGCCCGAAGTCATAGACAACGGAAATTGCATGAACAGAAGCCATCTTCGCACCTCAGTGCCCAGAAACTTACCAGAGATACTACAGCTATGAGAGAACGGACACATTCTGTCAAGTCTTGAAAGACCATAAATTAAAGCGCGTCATAAGCGTCCTACAGAATTGCTACTGAACAACCAAACGGATTTTCATTTTTCACCTCTTCTCGACACTGCCAGAAGAGTTAAGGGGTTTGGTATCTTACCCACCGTCTCCTCCTATCCACCTTGTGCTATAAAGTCACACAAATTGAAAGAAAAATTACATAGTTTCACATTGTGAAAGTTACTGCAATAATCTTGACGCTAATTCGTGTAGCCGGTCAGTGCGGACGAGCGGTTCTAAACGCTTCAGTCTGGAACCGCGCGACCGCTACGGTCGCAAGTTCGAATCCTGCCTAGGGCATGGATGTGTGTGATGTATTTAGGTTAGCTAGGTTTAAGTAGTTCTAAGTTTTAGGGAACTGATGACCTCAGGCGTTAAGTCCCATAGAGATCAGAGCCATTTGAACCATTTTGCTAACTCGTGTAGTAAGTAATGCTCTTGGTCATTTTCGATGAATGAAAATATATTTAGTCTTAATCTTATCAACTCATTGTGAGTACCGTGTGCCGAGAAACTCTATGTTTAACCTGCAGTCTGTTGAACATTACACCATCAATGTCACATAAAAAATAAAGATTAAAACTCTTGTCAGCTTAGAGACGATCCGACGCTTACCGACTCCATCTTCTAGCGAGGTGTATCTTTGTAAGGAATTGTGAGGTATAACTTAGAAACTAAAAACTATCTTAAGTAAATATCGCATAAACAATTCTTTATTTAAAACAACTGGTTTCTAGAGACTTTGCTGTCATCTTCAGTTAAAAAATCTTTTTGTTACATAACGTGTTCATTTTAATTTGAACCTCACGGCAAGCTGTCATGTGGGTAAAAAAACTGTACATTACAAAAGGTTTGCCATAATTAAAACATTTAAAACTATTAACACATTGTGCAAATGGCCATATCCATATATGTACCCCACACAGATGATTGTTACGTCACAAAAACGTAATTCACAGTATAAGGTACAACTCCTTATACGCCCCCCCCCCCCCCCCCCCCCATGAACCATGGACCTTGCCGTTGGTGTGGAGGCTTGCGTGCCTCAGCGATACAGATGGCCGTACCGTAGGTGCAACCACAACGGAGGGGTATCTGTTGAGAGGTCAGACAAACGTGTGGTTCCTGAAGAGGGGCAGCAGCCTTTTCAGTAGTTGCAAGGGCAACAGTCTGGATGATTGACTGATCTGGCCTTGTAACAATAACCAAAACGGCCTTGCCGTGCTGGTACTGCGAACGGCTGAAAGCAAGGGGAAACTACTGCCGTAATTTTTCCCGAGGGCATGCAGCTTTACTGTATGATTAAATGATGATGGCGTCCTCTTGGGTAAAATATTCCGGAGGTAAAATAGTCCCCCATTCGGATCTCCAGGCGGGGACTACTCAAGAGGATGTCGTTATCAGGAGAAAGAAAACTGGCGTTCTACGGATCGGAGCGTGGAATGTCAGATCCCTTAATCGGGCAGGTAGGTTAGAAAATTTAAAAAGGGAAATGGATAGGTTAAAGTTAGATATAGTGGGAATTAGTGAAGTTCGGTGGCAGGAGGAACAAGACTTCTGGTCAGGTACCTACAGGGTTATAAACACAAAATCAAATAGGTGTAATGCAGGAGTAGGTTTAATAATGAATAGGAAAATAGGAATGCGGGTAAGCTACTACAAACAGCATAGTGAACGCATTATTGTGGCCAAGATAGATACGAAGCCCACACCTACTACAGTAGTACAAGTTTATATGCCAACTACCTCTGCAGATGATGAAGAAATTGAAGAAATAAAAGAAATTATTCAGATTGTGAAGGGAGACGAAAATTTAATAGTCATGGGTGACTGGAATTCGAGTGTAGGAAAAGGGAGAGAAGGAAACATAGTAGGTGAATATGGATTGGGGCTAAGAAATGAAAGAGGAAGCCGCCTTTCAGAATTTTGCACAGAGCACAACATAATCATAGCTAACACGTGGTATAAGAATCATGAAAGAAGGTTGTATACATGGAAGAACCCTGGAGATACTAAAAGGTATCAGATAGATTATATAATGGTAAGACAGAGATTTAGGAACCAGGTTTTAAATTGTAAGACATTTCCAGGGGCAGATGTGGACTCTGACCACAATCTATTGGTTATGACCTGTAGATTAAAACTGAAGAAACTGCAAAAAGGTGGGAATTTAAGGAGATGGGACCTGGATAAACTGAAAGAACCAGAGGTTGTACAGAGTTTCAGGGAGAGCATAAGGGAACAATTGACGGGAATGGGGGAAAGAAATACAGTAGAAGAAGAATGGGTAGCTTTGAGGGATGAAGTAGCGAAGGCAGCTGAGGATCAAGTAGGTAAAAAGACGAGGGCTAGTAGAAATCCTTGGGTAACAGAAGAAATATTGAATTTAATTGATGAAGGGAGAAAATATAAAAATGCAGTAAATGAAGCAGGCAAAAAGGAATACAAATGTCTCAAAAATGAGATCGACAGGAAGTGCAAAATGGCTAAGCAGGGATGGCTAGAGGACAAATGTAAGGATGTAGAGGCCTATCTCAGTAGGGGTAAGATAGATACTGCCTACAGGAAAATTAAAGAGACCTTTGGAGAGAAGAGAACCACTTGTATGAATATCAAGATCTCAGATGGAAACCCAGTTCTAAGCAAAGAAGGGAAAGCAGAAAGGTGGAAGGAGTATATAGAGGGTCTATACAAGGGCGATGTACTTGAGGACAATATTATGGAAATGGAAGAGGATGTAGATGAAGATGAAATGGGAGATATGATACTGCGTGAAGAGTTTGACAGAGCACTAAAAGACCTGAGTCGAAACAAGGCACCCGGAGTAGACAACATTCCATTAGAACTACTGACGGCCTTAGGAGAGCCAGTCCTGACAAAACTCTACCATCTGGTGAGCAAGATGTATGAAACAGGCGAAATACCCTCAGACTTCAAGAAGAATATAATAATTCCAATCCCAAAGAAAGCAGGTGTTGACAGATGTGAAAATTACCGAACTATCAGTTTAATAAGTCACAGCTGCAAAATACTAACACGAATTCTTTACAGACGAATTGAAAAACTAGTAGAAGCCAACCTCGGGGAAGATCAGTTTGGATTCCGTAGAAACACTGGAACACGTGAGGCAATACTAACCTTACGACTTATCTTAGAAGAAAGATTAAGGAAAGGCAAACCTACGTTTCTAGCATTTGTAGACTTAGAGAAAGCTTTTGACAATGTTGACTGGAATATTCTCTTTCAAATTCTAAAGGTGGCAGGAGTAAAATACAGGGAGCGAAAGGCTATTTACAATTTGTACAGAAACCAGATGGCAGTTATAAGAGTCGAGGGACATGAAAGGAAAGCAGTGGTTTGGAAGGGAGTAAGACAGGGTTGTAGCCTCTCCCCGATGTTGTTCAATCTGTATATTGAGCAAGCAGTAAAGGAAACAAAAGAAAAATTCGGAGTAGGTATTAAAATTCATGGAGAAGAAATAAAAACTTTGAGGTTCGCCGATGACATTGTAATTCTGTCAGAGACAGCAAAGGACTTGGAAGAGCAGTTGAATAGAATGGACAGTGTCTTGAAAGGATGATATAAGATGAACATCAACAAAAGCAAAACAAGGATAATGGAATGTAGTCGAATTAAGTCGGGTGATGCTGAGGGAATTAGATTAGGAAATGAGACACTTAAAGTAGTAAAGGAGTTTTGCTATTTGGGGAGCAAAATAACTGATGATGGTCGAAGTAGAGAGGATATAAAATGTAGGCTGGCAATGGCAAGGAAAGCGTTTCTGAAGAAGAGAAATTTGTTAACATCGAGTATAGATTTAAGAGTCAGGAAGTCATTTCTGAAAGTATTTGTATGGAGTGTAGCCATGTATGGAAGTGAAACATGGACGATAAATAGTTTGGACAAGAAGAGAATAGAAGCATTCGAAATGTGGTGCTACAGAAGAATGCTGAAGATTAGATGGGTAGATCAAATAACTAATGAGGGAGTATTAGGTTAGGTTAGGTTAGCGTTGTTTTAACGTCCCGTCGACAACGAGGTCATTAGAGACGGAGCGCAAGCTCGGGTTAGGGAAGGATGGGGAAGGAAATCGGCCGTGCCCTTTCAAAGGAACCATCCCGGCATTTGCCTGAAACGATTTAGGGAAATCACGGAAAACCTAAATCAGGATGGCTGGAGACGGGATTGAACCGTCGTCCTCCCGAATGCGAGTCCAGTGTGCTAGCCACTGCGCCACCTCGCTCGGTGAGGGAGTATTGAATAGGATTGGGGAGAAGAGAAGTTTGTGGCACAACTTGACCAGAAGAAGGGATCGGTTGGTAGAACATATTCTGAGGCATCAAGGGATCACCAATTTAGTATTGGAGGGCAGCGTGGAGGGTAAAAATCGTAGAGGGAGACCAAGAGATGAATACACTAAGCAGATTCAGAAGGATGTAGGTTGCAGTAGGTACTGGGAGATGAAAAAGCTTGCACAGGATAGAGTAGCATGGAGAGCTGCATCAAACCAGTCTCAGGACTGAAGACCACAACAACAACGTTCATTTGTCAATGTTTAGCACTAACAGTACGTCGCAAATTACCATTTTGTACCCACTTCTATTCCTCCGTTTACAGCACCATCTGTGGTGAACCGAAGAAAATTCTTCAGACATAACGTATGTAGATTTTGCCGAAGCATCGTAATTTGCAATAAAAAACGAGGTTTCCCATTGAAGATTTCAAAGTTGCCCCCTGCCACCCGCGCACGGGGTGGCGGCTCGAGTGTGGTATCGTTGGACATCCGAGACAAACTACTTGAAATTACAACTGTTTTTGGTCCAAAGTGTAGTTTTTGAGATATTTCAATGTTTTCATTTAAAATGAACACCCTGAGTATGGATACGGCCATTTCCACAACGTGCTTAATTTTTTAAATGTTTCAGTTATGACGATCCTATTATAACGTACTGTTCTTTATCACAAGATAACTTGGCGTCAGGTCCAACTTAAGCTGAATACATTTCATACCAAAAATAATTTTTAAGAGCTAAAGATGACAGCAAAGTCTGTCGAAACCGGTTGTTTTAAGTAAAGAAATGTTTATGCGACCTTGGCTTTACAAAGTTTTTAGCAAGTAAAATATATCGCTTCTTTTGTCACAAAATGAGGAAATTTAAAAACTTAGAATGTGTAAGGAGAATAAGAGCACCTGAAGGTATACCCCGCCTGAGAGCTTAGCGCAGCCAGACAAAGCACACTGGTTCAGTTCCGATTCACTTTGCTGATTCTTCTCGTGCTAAGAGGACGTAGTTTCCACGCTTGTCTTGTGATTTCGAAATGGATACATTCAGCCGACAGCTTCCAGGATTCCAGAGATGGCAGCGACTTTTATTCGAGTTTTGGGTTTACATTGTCGCAATTAACGAGTGCTTTAAGGCTATTCAGAGGTATGTTCCCTTTCGTGTTGCATTTTGCATTCTAACTTTCTGTGTAAAACATTATTCCTTTGATCAGTCTTTCAATCTCATCAGAACATCTGGTGGTTAGTGTCTGTTTCTAATATAACCATCCGTGGATTCAAGAAACGTATAAACTTTTTCTCTCTGTCTCACAAGTTCACGTTTCATAAGCTTGTAACACTATTTTGAGCTATGATGTCCGGTGAGGATGCTGTGGCATTCCCCGGAGATCGCGGTGCCACACGAAAGCCAGCAATGACAATCGATACCACAGACATTGGAGTGGGGTTCGTTGCAATCCGCAAAAACGAGTGAGAGGAGCTCCAGAAGACATGCCTCTCTCTCAACATAGCACCGAGGTGCGTGTAGTGTCGACCACGCAAGAGCTCATTCCCAGTTCTGACCTCGTCTGAAGGAGTCAACATCATAGCGTAGGACCAACGAGTTGTTAAAGTTTCAGATGAAATTGTGCTATTGTAAATGTCAGACATTGTATCTCAAGAAAACGCTCTGTTACTTAGTGCATCAAGTGATGCATTCATAGTCAGTGGCAGTTGATGTAAATTATCAGGAAATACTGTGGCAAAGAACTGTGACAAAGTTAAATAAATGTTTTGCTCATCTATGTAATAAAGTCAATTCATATTTCATGTGTTCTAGTTTGGTGAGCCTTCTCCCAGAGAAATGAAAGAACCCAGACTTATGGCCGGATGAAAGCAGTTTCGTGTGGTCACAACAGATGCTGAAAAGTTTAGTGTGATATCTTGTCAGCGTCCGCGAAGGATACCTTAATCTGCCTTACCTCTTTTAAATATTATATTACATTTTTCATACATTTGTCTTCCACGAATTTACTGTCTCGTGCATGTTCATATGTTCACTAGTGCCACCACATGTTCCAAATTCCTGAACGTGGTTACTTAGGATACGATTCATAAAAAAGTGTTCCATTCAGTTTTTTTGCATCTAATTCAGGCATATCGCAGCATAAACACACAGCGCTTGCAGTTGCCTATACGTAAGAACTTTACAGCACCACAGGTAAGCCGCATAACGCCGTTCTACACCAGCTCATTAGTTTACAGGTTCTTAATAAAGAGTATAGGTTACAAGAGACAAACATATTTGTCATGTACAAGCTGAGTGTACAAGTCACAACTTACTACAACTTGAACCAACGTTTGGAGTCTGTGTTCTAACCTAAATTTTGTTTCGTTACTTCTGAGTGATGCCCCTTTTTGTGCTTCACCACCTATGAAACCTCGTCGTTACAGTCAACTCACGTTAATAATGGTCATATTTAGTGTCTCGGGGTGTATTTCTGGCCAGAAACCTGGTTCGTAATTTTACATTAAAAATCAAATTTAAATTCAAAAGGAATGGTTGGCTTTCAAGGCGTCATCAACCCGAAGGATGCTGCAATGTCATAACGCTTCATTAGACATGATCCTATCGGAAGAGGTATGCCCTTGTCTTTGTCTGATTTCCAAACAAACATTGTCATAACTGAAAGTTTAGTAATAAGTGACAGATAAACATCCTGGAACATCCTGGGAATCTAACCCCAGACCTTTGGATCGATAGTCTGGCGCTCAACCACTGCAATGTTTGGTATCACCACTAACTATTTTTTAGTGTATTACAAGATCTCAATTAATTTCGAATTACCAATTATTTTCTTTGGGGACTATAGATTCCTTTTTCATATACGATAGAAGACACAATTAAGATTATTCTAACAGTAAACCAAGAATTTGGTATTGTATTCCGAAACCCAGGACATATAAGTTAAAATATGGGTTCCTTGTGTAATAACTACACTATTGGCCATTAAAATTTCTACGCCAAGAAGAAATGCAGATGATAAACGGTTATTCATTGGACAAATATATTATACTAGAAATGACATGTGATTACATTTTCACGCAATTTGGATGCATAGATCCTGAGAAATCAGTACCCAGAACAACCACCTCAGGCTGTAGTACGCCCTTGATACGGCTGGGCATTGAGTCAAACAGAGCTTGGATGGTGTATACAGGTACAACTGCCCATGCAACTTCAACACGATGCCACAGTTCATCAAGGGTAGTGACTGACGTATTGTGATGAGCCAGTTGCTCGGCCGCCGTTGACCAGACGTTTCCAATTGGTGAGAGATCTGGAGAATGGGCTGTCCAGGGCAGTAGTCGAATATTTTCTGTATCCGAAAGGCCCGTACAGGACCTGCAACATGCAGTCGTGCATTATCCTGCTGAAATGTAGGGTTTCGCAGGGATCGAATGAAGGGTACAGCCACGGGTCGTAACACATCTGAAATGTAACGTCCACTGTTCAAAGTGCCGTCAATGCTAACAAGAGGTGACAGAGACGTGTAACCGATGACACCCCATGCCATCACTCCGGGTGATACGCCAGTATGGCGATGACGAATACACGCTTCCAACGTGCGTTAGCCGCGATGTCGCCAAACACGGATGCGACCATAATGATGGCGTAAACAGAACCTGGATTCATCCGAAATAATGACGTTTTCCATTTCGTGCACCCAGGTTCGTCGTTGAGTACACCATCACAGGTGTTCCTGTCTGTAATGCAGCGTCAAGGGGAACCGCAGCCATGGTCTCCGAGCTGGTAGTCCATGCTGCTGCAAACGTCGTCGCACTGTTCGTGCAGATTGTTGTTGTCTTGCAAACGTCCCAATCTGTTGACTCAGGGATCGAGACGTGACTGCACGATCCGTTACAGCCATGCGGATCAGATGCCTGTCATCTCTACTGCTAGTGATACGAGGCCGTTGGGGTCCAGCACGGCGTTCCCTATTACCCTCCTGAACCCAACGATTCCATTTTCTGCTAACAGTCATCAGATCTCGACCAATGCGAGCAGCAATGTCGCGATACGACAAACCGCAATCGCCATCGGCTACAATCCGCCCTTTATCAAAAACGGAAACGTGATGGTACGGATTTCTCCTCCTTACACGAGGCATCACAACAACGTTTTACCAGGCAACGCCGGTCAACTGCTGTTTGTGTATGAAAAATCGGTTGGAAACTTTCCTCATGTCAGCACTGTTGTAGGTGTCGCCACCGGCGCCAACCTTGTGTGAATGCTCTGAAAAGTTAATCATTTGCATATCAGAGCATCTTCTTCCTGTCGGTTAAAATTCGCGTCTGTAGCACGTCATCTTCGTGGTGTAGCAATTTTAATGGCCAGTAGTGTATAATGCTTCACCAAGCACTCACTGTCAAGAGGTCATGAATAACAGGAATACATACAGAAGACATGAATAAGATGTTTGCTAGATTAGCAAAAGAAAATGGGCTTATAATACGAAATCTATGACAGTGGTTCTCCTTGTATATTAATTACATGGTTTCAGTAAGAATTCACTGTCAGATCACATAAAATGATATCATATTTATATGAATTTACTTTCTCGTGGAACGAACAAAAGTTATGTAAGCATCTACAACATTCTGTTCCCCTGAAACTATTTGATGCCGAATAACCAGTGCCAGATGCTGAAAGTAATCCCTCAGAATCGGCATAATGACGTACCGACGATTCCTCCTACGAAGGAAGGCAGAACGGTTCTCTCAGAGTGCAGGCTCAGGGGATGGGAGGCGCCACCAGGTCCCTGGAAATTTACGCCCAGGTCGAAACCAAAGCGTCCGCAACAGCCAATTAGGGTCCTATAGCAGAGGCGATACTCCTGCGGCAGTCTGCGGTTCCTCTCCATCATCCAACACTTGCGGCTCAGCAGTTCTAGGAAATCTAGACCCCCCATAAGGCGATTAGGTCTCGTGGTGTTCCCTTTTGGTACAAAGCACACTTTCTAGCGACGTGATTTCCATAAGCTTACCCTTGCCCCTGCCCGTAGAATGCATTCCCGGTGAACGAAGTCTACATTTCCTGATCGTACGTATTTTCACATCCTTACAATGACGTCATCATTATTCTGCTGTAGCTTAAGTATTACCACTGCTGCTGAAGAAATTACACATTCGAGACTGACCTCACTCATCCAGGATGGCTCAGCTGGATTGTTGCTTTAACCCATTTTGCGAAAATGACTGTTTTCTGAATTTGAATGCAATAAATGTGAACGACAAATATTTTTTGTCCTTCGTTTTCTAATCAGATAGAAATGTATATTTATGACAAAGTCCCAGAACGTGTTAAAAACGCTAAGACAAAAGAAAATAGCATACAATAGGATGCGAGCCTACTTTCTTCAATTTTATAATCCACATCCCTATCCCATACGCTACGGTGAAATACCTATTTCTCATCTTTAGTGTCAACTATTATTGTTCTCTTGAAAGATTGTATCGTTGATGCGACATTAAGAGACATATAAGCACGACGTGTTAATAAATTGCCTTGAAATAGTTTACCAGTAGACGTTGGTGCCTTTGAACAGCATACTGTAACAACACACCAGTTCATATTGCATCTCCAAAGTTGTGGAAGATACAAGTACAGAAAAGACCTTCAGCGTAAGTACACTCATTTTTGTGAGACGTGTTCATCTAGAACCAACGTCTGCTCTTCCTTGTGTAGTCCATATCGCCACAAACAAAAATGGTTCAAATGGCTCTAAGCACTGTGGGACTTAACATCCGAGGTCATCGGTCCCGTAGACTTAGAACTACTTAAACCTAACTAACCTAAGGGTATCACTCCCATCCATGACCGGGGCAAGATTCGAATCTGCGACCATAGCAGCAGTGCGATTCCGGACTGAAGCGCCTAGAACCACTCGGCCACGTCGACCGGCCCGCCACAAACAGATCGCAGGAGGCCCAATGTGGGGTACGAATTTTTACGCACAGCACGAGCAAGACTCGGATGCTATCTACTTAAGTGCCAATGCTGGAATCGAGCTCAGTCTCCATCCACAATGTGTTAAGCAAGTTCACACACTGAGAGCGCCAAAGAAATTGGTATAGGCGTGCGTATTCAAATACAGAGATATGTAAACAGGCAGAATACGGTGCTGCGGTCGGCAACGCCTGTATAAGATAATTGTCTGGCGCAGTTGTTACATCGGTTACTGCTGCTAAAATGGAAGGTTATCAAGACTGAAGTGAGTTTGAACGTGGTGTTACAGTCGGCGCACGAGCGATGAGACACAGCAATTCCGAAGTAGCGATGAAGTGGGGATTTTCCCGTACGACCATTTCAAGAGTGTACCGTGAATATCAGGAATCTGGTAAAACATCAAATCTCCGACATCACTGTGGCCGGAAAAAGATCCTGCAAGAACGCGACCAACGACGACTGAAGAGAATCGTTCCACGTGACCCAAGTGCAACCTTTCTGCAAATTGCTGCTGATTTCAGTGCTGGGCCATCAACAAGTCTCATCATGCGAACCATTCAACGAAACATCGTCGCTATGGGCTTTCGGAGCTGAAAGCCCACTCGCCTACCCTTTGTAAGTAGGCTGCTTAGGTTTTTATGTTGGTAACGTCACGTAGCGCTCTGTATGAAAATCACTGGCTGTGTTATGTGCAGTCTGTGGCTGATTTGCATTGTTGGAATATTTGCTATTGTAGTGTTGAGCAGTTGGATGTGAACAGCGCGTAGCGTTGCGCAGTTGGATATTGAACACTATTAAGGGAAATACATTGTTTGTTTTCTATCAAAATCTTTCATTTGCTAACTATGCCTATCAGTAGTTAGTGCCTTCAGTAGTTAGAACCTTTTATTTAGCTGGCAGTAGTGGCGCTCGCTGTATTGCAGAAGTTCGAGTAACGAAGATTTTTGTGAGGTAAGTGATTTGTGAAAGGTATAGGTTAATGTTAGTCAGGGCCATTATTTTGTAGGGATTATTGAAAGTCAGCTTGCAGTGCGCTAAAAATATTGTGTGTCAGTTTATTGATCATCAGAATAAGTAAAGAGAGAAATGTCTGAGTACGTTCAGTTTTGCTCAGCTGTTTGAAAATCAAATAATGTAAGAGGTTTATCAGCACAGTAATTCATTATTTTTTCTAAGGGGACGTTTCACCATCTTAGACTACACATCCTTTAACCCAGCAGCAGATAGAGACACGTCACAGGCTGCGCCCGTGGACAGCACTGCCTTCAGGGGTAACACCACGTTCTCTTTCCAGACGAGTCATGGGTCTGCTTACTGAAGCACAGTGGGAAGAGGCACCGCGGACGACGATCGTTGCAGACTGAATTCATCATCATTATACTGGCCTCGCACATGGCGGGATACGTACACTTAAACTTATAAATCTAGCGGCATTACCGTTTGGGATAGGAAAAGTCAGTTCTGGTGCAATATTTCTGAGCACACAAGTTACAGCCAGTCGTGGGCCCGTTGGCTGTAAGTTACGCTACTAGCGGTTGCGAAGTAGAATGAAGGCCACAGGGCCATAGACCCACTGAAAAAAGTAAACACAGTGATTTGCATGGCGCAAGTTACAGGCAGAAGGGGCCCGCTGGCCTACCTAGGTGTTATAAGTACTCGTACATGGCTCAGAGTGGCGCGTTAGCAAAACAGAGGAGCACAGCTGCGTATAAAAAGGCGCTGCTTCACTAACAAAGCTTTCAAGTGTGGCAGCTCTCCTGGATGGTGGGGTGTGTCACACCAACAGCTACACGCAGCAGTAGATGTGGTGCTAGCATTTCGATCCACGGCAGATCGCTGGTTCGACACTCTGAGGCCAATGCAGATTGCGTTGCGCTAAAAATATTGTGTGTCAGTTTATTGATGATCAGAATAAGTAAAGAGAGAAATGTCTGAGTACGTTCAGTTTTGCTCAGCTGTTTAAAAATCAAATAACGTAAGAGGTTCACCAGGGCATCAATTCATAAATTTTTCCAAGGGGATGTTTCACCTTGACTGCGCGGCACAAAGCTTTACACCTCGCCTTGGAGCGTCGACACCGACGGTGGACTGTTGGTAACTGATCGGACGAGTATCGCTTCAAATTGTATCGAGCGGATGGACGTGTATGGGTATGGAGGCAACCTCATCAATCCATGGACGCTGCAAGTCAGCAGGAGACTTTTGAAGCTGGTGGAGTCTCTGTAATGGGGTGGGGGGGGGGGGTGCAGTTGGAGTGATATGGGAACCATGATACATCTAGATACGACAGTGACAGGTGACAAATACATAAGCTTCCTGTCTGATCACCTGCAGCCTTTCTTGTCCATTGTGCATTCCGATGGACTTGGGCAATTCCAGCAGGACAATGCAACACTCCACACGTCCAGCATTACTACAGAGTGGCTCCAGGAACACTCTGCTGAATTTAAGCACTTCTGCTGGCCACCAAACTCTCCAGACATGAACATTATTGAGCATATCTGGGACGCCTTGCAACGTGCTGTTTAGACCAGTTCTCCATCCACTCGTACTCTTACGGGTTTATGGACAGCCCTGCAGAATTCATGCTGTCAGTTCACTCCAGTTCTACTTCAGACATTAGTCGAGTCCATGCCATCTCGTGTTGCGGCACTTCTGCGTGCTCGCGGTGGCCCTAACCGATATTAAGTAGGTGTACCAGTTTCTTTGCCTCTTCAGAGTATTTGGGAAAAAAGATGTTCGAGTGCCAGTGGAACTTCCCAGTTTACGGTTGTATGGTTTCGAGACAGGTTGCTATTTGAAATGTGATTCAACATAAGCACACCGAACAAAAAAAATTGGTCATCGCCAGGAACCATAACGCTAACACCATGTAACACCAGTTCTGCTGTTGACAGTGTCCACAATTCGTCGAAGAAGAATGTGACAATCTTCTAGTGGTATTCCATAACCATCTGAAACAATTCATTGAAGATTAGTTTCAGTAGATCTACCAGAGTTTGGGGACAATAGCTGTTCATGTCACCAGCTGTCCCAGATAATCTACTGGATTGTCCTCAGCTGATTTAGCGGGTCAGTGGAAGTTCAGTACGGTGCCCAGTGTTGGTCGTAACAGCAACACACGCGTGTAGCACTGTGATGTTGTCATCCTGCAAGACGGAAGTCTCCACAGCATACTCTTGACAAAGATGTGGAAGAAAGGAAATGAGTTGCTAGAAATTTGGTGATAATGTTCATACATCTGCCTCATCTATTAACTAGCTGGATAGCATTATTCCAATTATTTAGATCCGCATCAAAAATTTTCTAGTTGGAAGGCAGATTAGGGATTAACTCAATGTCGACAATCAGGCAGAGCAAAACCCAAGCTTAATTCTCCTTCAAAAGTGATTTTTCTGCTAATTAATCAAACGAACTATCCCGGCCTTCGTCATATGTGATTCACAGAAACCACGGAAACTAAAATTTGAGTCCAGTGGCTTAACCTATGAACCACCGAGATACTCGTAACATTAGGATATTATATGAAAATAGTCTCATTTGTGAAGCAGGTAATACAATGTATTTCAAAAAAGGTACATGCGATTCCAAAAGACTGTCTCTACCTGGATGAAGATAGAAATTTTCTGTGAAATTTAACTTTCGTATAATCTCAAACGGACCAACCGAATTTATAAGCGTAGAGGAACGGCGGTTAGCTTACGTTGGTGGGAAGTAAAGGCCACCTGATGTTTCTTGGATTTGCCACAGGATAGTCAATCTGCACAGAGCTTGGAATAAATCCCACACACCCCTTCTTACTTTGCGCCCATTGCAGTTCGTTTCACGAGTTTATTTGCGGATTTCAGACTCTTTTTAATACGTTCAATACTAGGCACGATTTTTACGTTCCTGAATATTAGTTGCTGCTTCTTCTTATCCTTACTTCTATTTTCTCATAAACACATCCTATTAATCTATTCTTCTTCACAGGTTTCAAAACGTACATATCGCACCCCGGCAAGAAAAGTGACACAACTAAAAAATGCAGTACTTGAGAAAGCTAGACTTCAAGAATTAATTCTATAAAACGTATATATTGAAGTAGCGTAAGCTTCCTTTAAATTTCAAGTGTGTATTGTTGGCAGTAGATTCCGATATATATTTCGTGCATGTTTGGGCACTTCACACATATTTTTCAGTGATCTAAAGACACCATTTCACGACTTGTGTCACATAATCTTCAAGATTCTCCTAGCCAGATGTAATATTTAGTCCTCCAGCGTGTTCACCTTTGACGCTTTTTCTTACGTACGTGCAAATGTCAAATGGTTCAAATGGCTCTGAGAACTACGGGACTTAACATCTGAGGTCATCCGTCCCCTAGACTTAGTACTACTTAAACATAACTAACCTAAGGACATCACACACATCCATGCCCGAGGCAGGATTCGAACCTGCGACCATAGCAGCAGCGCGGTTCCGGACTGAAGCGCCTAAAACCGCTCGGCCACAACGGCCGGCTGTGCTTATGTCAAACTACAGCTAGCATATGTTCCATTACATTTAGCACAAAAAGCAGTTGCTGCGCACTTTAGGCTATCGCTGCTGCATCATTAACGAATCGTATTGTGCTAATTTTCTGTCCTTGATACACAACAACAGTCCTTCACGTATGTCAAATTCAACTAAGGCTTCTGTAATTTATTGCGCCACGATGAACTATGAAATATGACCTCACGTGCATTTGGAACGTGTTTTCCCACTCCATATACACAATACATGCAGCATGTTTATGCATACCAAGCGGTTGGCGGAGATGCTGTAGCGAAGTTACAGAAAAACTGTGAGAATTCGGTGACTCATTATCTTGGAGCTGGTTATACAAAGCCATATTGGAGGTGAACGGTGTAATACAAGATCCGTACTGCCATTGCGATCGATACATTGTTGAGACAAATAATTGTTAGTAAATACTATCACAAGCAGATACCATTTTTGTGGCTTTACGTCTTGTTGAAAAACGAAATATTCGATATCTCATAGAAACTGAGGGAGAAGTCATGACTCCATTATGTCCAGCGAGCAATCAAATTGCTAATGCTAGCATGGCACTTACCAGCCATCAGATGAACTGGCAACTTTCAACTGGCGCCGCGGTAAACATTTACCCTAAATGTGGAAGTGAAAATTTTTCTCTAAGTTTGTGTCTTCATTCACGTAGACGATATAGTCGTATGAAACCAGGTGAATTTCTTTGAAACGCCCTGTAGCATCTATGTATAATAAATTTAGATTATTATTTAGTGGGTTAATGTTACCAGAAGCATCTCAACGTTTTATTTAGATACTATGTTGGATTGTTTATCGCCTGTCTCTGAATAAAGTTCTCCGCTTCATCAACATTCTCGTCTGTGTCATTCGAGAAGCGAACGTAAAACTCTCTGATTGAATGGTAAGTATTGTACAGAACGTGTGGGCGGCCGGGAATGGCAATTGGACGGTGAACAATGACTGGCTTCTTTTGACCCCGTTAATTGCTTCGATTGAGAGCGCAGGATTTGACAGTGCGTAATTACTCCGAAAATTGAACTTTTCGCAGGGAACGTGGAACGAATTGATGTCGCTTTGTTCTACAAATCGGGTTAGTAAATACACCAGCGACTCTTACTACATTTTGACGGCGTATAAACTCTTGCTGCGCAGTTTCACAGCCAAAAATAAATTTGCAGCTCTAATGTTATTACGTGGCCCTAACATCGTTCGGGCTCCCGGGGTTGCACGTAGCTGAAACCTTTAATAAATGGTACCTCGTAACTGTGATTCTTAATGTGGAATATCGTTCTCAAGTACATCACATTTGAAAATTATGTATCTGATTTGATAGTACACTGACTGAAGTGAACGTTTAAAAACGTTTCAAAATTGTCCGTCATGTTGCTTGTAGTGCATTAATAGTGTTTCCTAAAGAACGTGCTTTGTATTTTAGTATATTTCGTTGAGTAAATATGTAGTGGTCAAAATAAATGTTGTGTATTGCTTTATTATTAATATTGGACATAACAGGAAACAAAACAGATTTTGTTCTATATAGTACACTCATAAGAAAACAAAAATGAAGCTAAACACATTTTCACATGAAAAGCACAAATAAAGAAACAAAAACAAAACATAGCAAAATATTCGCCTGGAAACACTACAGTTTTTTCTCGCTGTCATCTTGAATAACACATTGTTCATGGACCAACTGGCGCTACTCGTAGCTGGAGACACTTCTGAACGCAGTTAGGCACACTCATTAACAAACTGTCCAAATATTCCTGTGGGATGCTGTACCATTCCTACACAGTGACCTCTGTGATGCCTGTAAGGTCTTTGGTGGGACAGAACGATTGTAAAACTCTAGTCTTAGCACGGCCCAGTGCAGGGAACATGGAGACTATACTACTGATTCTATGCTCTACTAGGAAGGTGTTCACAAGATATGGGGGGGGGGGGGGGGGGGGATGTGTATGTAAGTTAGGCTCGCTCCAATATCTCCCATCTTGCATGTATAGGTGCAAGATGTGCCCTACGGTCCTACATGATTGCACCTCAAAAACGTGACAAAATCGCATCGCTAAAGGTTACAGTTTACGAAACATTCAGGGTGTAAACTTTGTAATCGTTGCCTCTACACATGAATATCAGTATTTCAAGACTGTTATGGGTCCATCAGTCCACAAAGAATGGTCTCATGCCCATGTGACGTGAGCATCTATCAGAACCTATTTTAGAGACAGAGCCATGAGAGGTCTTCCGGCACGTAATCCCTGTTCATGATGCCTATTGTGCTGGCACCTACACTCGTGTAGCTGTTTGGAACTGCCACCGAAGACGTGTAGTACTGTCTTGAAGGTTTCTGCTCCCTGTTATACGCAGATATCGGTCCTGTGTACCTGTTGACTGTCCGCCCCTGGTAGCTGAGTGGTCAGTGCGTCAGAATGTCAATTCTAAGGCCCAGGGTTCGATTTTCGGCTGGGTCGGAGATTTTCTCCGCTCAGGGACTGGGTGTTGTGTTGGCCTACTCATT
This sequence comes from Schistocerca americana, assembly GCF_021461395.2. Taxonomy (NCBI): domain Eukaryota; kingdom Metazoa; phylum Arthropoda; class Insecta; order Orthoptera; family Acrididae; genus Schistocerca; species Schistocerca americana. Next base: position 579,173,207 of record NC_060123.1, on the reverse strand, counting down.
GAGGTCCTAGTCACACGACATTTATTATTCACCTGTTGACTTTCGGCAGTGGCCACTTCTGTGAAGTTCCTTAACTGGTCCTCTCGTTTTAAATTCTAGACACATCACTTTGGCTCAAAGCAAAATTCACTGCTGCCCCCAAATGTCTCATTCCCTGCTCCTGACTACAAGGAGCTTCTGATGGTGCGTTAATGTTCTCTGAACTGTCCTGGCCGGCCGTGGTGGCCGTGCGGTTCTAGGCGCTACAGATTGGAACCGCGCGACCGCTACGGTCGCAGGTTCGAATCCTGCCTCGGGCACGGAGGTGTGTGATGTCCTTAGGTTAGTTAGGTTTAAGTAGTTCTAAGTTCTAGGGGACTGATGTTCTCAGAAGTCCCATAGTGCTCAGAGCCATTTGAACCATTTTGAACTGTTCTGAAGCAACAAAAAGCTTGTAACGACACGCAGCACAAGTACTGCAAAGATTACACGTGACACGGTTACTACAGACGACACATTTTGCCTCCTCACGGTAGAAATGTGGACTTTTTCCGCTAGAATTACGTTACCAACAAACCAGTGTATCGATATCAAAACGTATTTTTGGATCACGACGTTCAGTAGTAAAGGTTCGGGAATATGCAACACTTCTTTTGAGACTGTAGATCCAGAAAAACGCACACTCAAAATTCTATTCGCTAATGGTATATGGCAGCCAACACTGTAACAGCCCCTCTGTATAGGCCGATGTTTCGCTAACTTGTGCCAGCTCCAAGTCGGCGAACGTACGGGTAACATTTTTTTTTTCTCGCCTTCAAATGGAACTTTAAGCCGATGAATGTGCGAATAACGTGCGTTTCTATTCGTCTAAACGCCAGGGTCTGCAAATTGGGTGATTTGCTCGCTCGAACTCGCTCCAGCCCACCTTGCTCCTTAGTGGCTTGTCCTTCTGAGTACGAACGCTCGAAGCGCACAGACTGTGGTCGAACGGGGCGCCTTATGGAGGGGAGGGCAGAGGGCGCCCTACTTGGTGCGCTCGCCATGATGCTGTTGCGACCGATTTAGTAGCAGCTCTATGTGTCTGGAGCCTGGTGTCCTGACATATTCCCATCAGCTGATGAAACTATACTCCGATCAATTTATAAATTTCATTTTGGCTATGGCCACAGTTATTGTAAATTTTTTGAATGATGCTGCCGCCACTTGATTATTATACTTTTTTTCTATTGTTATACGATCCAGATTTCAGCTTTAGGCCATTTTCAAGAAGAAAAATAAACGGGAATAAGCAATAGAAGTATAAATCACAGAAACAAGAAATTCGGGAATCATGAAAGATAGTGTGTGGCGTCTCTGACGCGAAGTGACACTTCTTTGATTATTCTCTTTGGCTTTGCATTCCGACTTTGTTTACTCGCGCCATGTTCGACGTCCACTGTTCAGTCCCGAAATAAATGTTCATTTTGACTCTAAAATTGTGTTATTACGGTTCTATGCCACGTAATACCCACAAGTATATAAATACCGCGATTCTTTAGCTTATTTTTAGGTCAAAGAAACCACTCTACTGTGTCTGAACAACAACTGACGTGGACTAGATGACGCGATCTTCCAACGATCACCTGAGAGACATCACAGTCTGCACAACGCAATCTGTGGTGTGATAGGCAACAAGGCTGCTGAACTGTTTATTTTGTGTGATAAATATATTATCTTCACATACATTGGTAGGTAACAGTGTTTACAATATCCGACATGGCGGGCCACATGTAAACATCTTGAAGTGTCTTATGGCAATATACATCCATCAAAAAGTACTAAGCATATAATTGGTTCTCGTATTTTGAAATGAGATTCATGTCTTATACTGTATTTTTCATAATACAGAAAATTATTGCAAAGGAAAACTACACTGTATGTTCTCTGTGACCAGATTATGAAGTGGGGAAAAACAAAACAAAACAATTATGTCCCAAACATAAAAATCATACAATGGTGTGTTCAGTGCACTATTTAATAACGTGTAGGTCCTCCACGAACCATCACGCACTCTTGAATGCGATGGGGCATGCTCAGTATGATCTCATTGCAGGCCTCTTGGGACATACTGCCGCCGGCCGGTGTGGCCGTGCGGTTCTAGGCGCTTCAGCCTGGAGCCGCGTGACCGCTACGGTGGCAGGTTCGAATCCTGCCTCGGGCATGGATGTGTCCGATGTCCTTAGGTTAGTTAGGTTTAAGTAGTTCTAAGTTCTAGGGGACTGATGACCACAGATGTTAAGTCCCATAGTGCTCAGTCGGCCGGTGTGGCCGTGCGGTTAAAGGCGCTTCAGTCTGGAACCGCGTGACCGCTACGGTCGCAGGTTCGAATCCTGCCTCGGGCATGAATGTGTGTGATGTCCTTAGGTTAGTCAGGTTTAATAAGTTCTAAGTTCTAGGCGACTGATGACCTCAGAAGTTAAGTCGCATAGTGCTCAGAGCCATTTGAACCAACCCATAGTGCTCAGAGCCATTTGAACCATTTTTTGACTTACTGCTCCACTCCTCAATGGAAACATTCTTGAAAGCTTCAACGTTAATGGAGGCTGTTCACTAGAAATCGTTGTTATGAGCAACCTCAGCGCATGCTCTATGCAATTCATGTTCGGTGAGCATGCTGATCAACCCATTCTTCAGATCCCACGTGAGTCAGAGCACGATGACGTCGGGCGTTATCATCTGTAACGTGAACCCTTCCCCTGCAGTATCTGCAAAACCGCTGGCCATGGGTCGGAGAGTTTTGTTTCCACACAGCAGTAGTGTTGCCTTCAGTTGGAATGAGTGGTGTGCGGCGGCCATACGTGGTACCTGCCCAGAATATGACTGAGACACCAAATCGTAGGTGAAGTTCCACTGTCACTGAGGGATCATTGCGTATCTCTGTTCGCCTCAAAATGCGAACAGAGCTGTCGTCAGGCTGCAAGCTTGTTAGCACTTTCTCTGTAAACAGCGTTTCGGTCCTTTGATCTCATGTCCAATGTTCATGTGTTCTACCCCATCTTACACGAGCACCTGTGTGATGTGGACGGATTGGTGGAATCTTGAGAGGTCTTCGGCTGTACAACTCCCCATCACGAAGTCTGTTGCGCACAGTTTGGGTACTTACGGTAATCCCTGAGGCGCAGAGTAGCCGCAGTCTCAGTAGGGTATCTCCGTGCAGATGTACTGGTCCTGAACTGCTGTAATTTTGCGTGGAGGGCCTTCGCGATGTCGATCACTTACTGAATGCGTTTCCTGAATCTCTTTCCGCAGTCTGGAGATAACATTTTGATTAACATGAACAATATTCACAACGTCAACTTGTCTCATGTATTGTCCCGTTAATGTGAAGATTTTGATACGGTCTGCCATGGAGAAGAGGCTGTTCCGAGGCATTGTGCTGCACTACGAGCCTCACAGCTCTGGTGTATTGCATTTGTTAACACGGTTCGTGATGAGACCGAGTGGCAAAGACGAACAGGTTCGCATTATGTACACAGCCACCTTCCTACATGAACACAAAATGAACGTCCGTAGTGACTATTGATGGATAATTTGGAAATTTGTTTCAGTCTTTTTGATCATTGTATTAGTAACAACCATGGAATTTCTACCTTGTAATACCGTTCATTATGGAAAACCGAGCGAGGTGGCGCAGTGGTTAGAGCACTGGAATCGCATTTGGGAGGACGACGGTTGAAACCCGCGTCCGGTTATCCTGATTTAGGTTTCCCGTGATTTCCTTAAATCGCTTCCGGCAAATGCCGGGATGTTTCCTTTGAAAGTGCACGGCCGACTTCCTTCGCCTAATCCGATGGGACCAATGACCTCGCTGTTTGGTCCCCTTCCCCAAATCAACCAACCAACCATTATGGAAAACGTGGTGCACTATATGACCGTGTAGCAATACGTACCGTTGCAAATTGCAACAGCATTACACAAATGCATCCGGAAGTCCTTCACACTATCTCATTCAACCAATGAAGCCACAACGCAATGGTGACGAAATGGTGCAGAGGAGGAAGGACCATGGACTCAGCTTTGGAGCCAGCAGAACATGAACATTATTCCAACTGTAAAGGTGTTATAGTGGTGTGGGTGGCAAAGAAGGGGAGGGGGGAAACTGAGGCTGAATGGGTACTCCGAAGAAGTTGACCTCAAAGAGGAAGGGTTTAAACCAGAACTCATGAAATTATTGGACTCAAATCCATATTATCTGACAAATATAAATAAAACTTCTGAAGAGTCTATGTTATAAAAGTTATTGAAGTACTAATAAATGTGCACACCCCTGTCAGTAACATGCAACGTAAAAGGCTTGAGTGTGTGCTTCCTTAACATTTACACCACAATCTGCACGCTGGTTAAGAAAATGATAGAATTCCATAATAAAATGGTTCCGGCGAAACATCAAGCGCCGGCGCGGAGCGTAACCGCAGAGAAGGCTGTGAGACGACGTCAGCACGCTGATTAGGACCGCACCACGACAGGAGCGGCCGCTATCCAAAAAGAATATAAGCGCCACTCCAGCCCAACCTCGGCCATAATAGAAGAGCCGCAATAGAAGAAGAGCCGTCATCCTGTTTAGCTGAGATTTGTGCCTTATGTTAATGGCTTGCATGGAAATTGTATATAGCGAAGGGCATTGATTACTTGCTTGTCGCCAATTGCTTGCGACGCTTCAGTGTAGAAGGCAAAGTATTGTCAGTTCAGTTGCTGTAATAAACTCCATTAATTTGATTTGATTGTATGTTGTATAGGTATCCGAGAAAATTGCTTCCTATGAACCCTATATTACATAAGTGGGTAGGATTCCATGAAAATAAATGTACAATATAAACTATTTTCTCAAGTGAAAATCAATAGCTGTTAGTTTATTCCAAAAACTATACCTAAAAGTCCAGTAGTAAAATCAACAGGTTATTCTTAAAACTGGTACGTATGAGACAATTATTAGGTGGGAAGAGGGTAAACAGTCTGAGGAAGCAGATAATGATGCAGGGTGAACGGGTAATCGAGTATTTATAATATACAGGGTGATTCAAAAAGAATACCACAACTTTAAAAATGTGTATTTAATGAAAGAAACATAATATAACCTTCTGTTATACATCATTACAAAGAGTATTTAAAAAGGTTTTTTTTCACTCAAAAACAGGTTCTGAGATGTTCAATATGGCCCCCTCCAGACACACGAGCAATATCAACCCGATACTCCAACTCGTTCCACACTCTCTGTAGCATATCAGGCGTAACAGTTTGGATAGCTGCTGTTATTTCTCGTTTAAAATCATCAATGGTGGCTGGGAGAGGTGGCCGAAACACCATATCCTTAACATACCTCCATAAGAAAAAATCGCAGGGGGTAAGATCAGGGCTTCTTGGAGGCCAGTGATGAAGTGCTCTGTCACGGGCTGCCTGCCGGCCGATCCATCGCCTCGGGTAGTTGACGTTCAGGTAGTTACGGACAGATAAGTGCCAATGTGGTGGCGCTCCATCCTGCTGAAATATGAATTGTGCTTCTTGTTCCAGCTGAGCGAACAAATGCTTGCTGGATGCGAGCTACATTTTCATCACTCGTTCTCGGCCGTCCACAACTTTTCCCTTTGCACAAACACCTATTCTCTGTAAACTGTTTATACCAACGTTTAATACACCACCTATCAGGAGGTTTAACACCATACTTCGTTCGAAATGCACGCTGAACAACTGTCGTCGATTCACTTCTGCCGTACTCAATAACACAAAAAGCTTTCTGTTGAGCGGTCGCCATCTTAGCATCAACTGACGCTGACGCCTAGTCAACAGCGCCTCAAGCGAACAAATGTACAACTAAATGAAACTTTATAGCTCCCTTAATCCGCCGACAGATAGTGCTTAGCTCTGCCTTTTGTCGTTGCAGAGTTTTAAATTCCTAAAGTTGTGGTATTCTTTTTGAATCACCCTGTATTTGAAACGCTTTTACATGTTTAAAAAGAGAGAGAAAGAAACGCTATAAAAAGAGAACCATTGCTGATAGTGTCGTCAAATTGAAACAGCATGTTACTGACGCAGGAGTGGCCACACGGTTAGAGGCGTCACGTCACGAATCGAGCGGCCACTCCCGCCGGAGGTTCGAGTCCACCCTCGGGCATCGGTGCGTGTGTTGACCTTAGCATAAGTTAGTTTAAGTAGTGTGTAAGTCTAGGGACCGATGACTCTGCTGTTTGGTCCCATCGGAATTCACACACATTTGAACTTTTTTTGACGCAAGGGGAAACTTCATGGACCCATAGATGGTGCTGTAAGTGTCGGAATACGCATACCAACAACGGACGGCACACAGCTATTGTTCAGCTTGCGATCGATATCCTCAAAACTATCCATGAAGGATCGCGTGATGTTGGCAAAGCTCTTTTCTAAAAACTGTGACCGTCCGCCTGTAGCACTGAGGAAGTTTCGGACGCTCAAGGGTATGAAAAAAGGCATTGGTCCGTTGTCTGCTAAGGGTATGAAGAGAATTATTATAAAATACGAAAAAGACAGATTTCTTATAAGTGCAGTATGGCAGAGAGAGGAAAACAGTTGGTCCGACGTCTGTCGAAGGTGTGGCCACAGCAATGCGGGAGAGGTCGAGCAGCCGAGTGCTGTTATGCAGTGCATGGGGAATTGTCCGAACGTTGGATATGTATGCGAACGCGGTGCATAAAATCCTACGAAACAAAATTGACCCATGTTCAGGAGTTGCTGCCAGCTGACCTCCCAGCAAGACAATCACTCTAGAAGTTCTTGCTCGCGTGGAAGAGGACAATGAGTGGCCATGGAACAACCTTGGACAGACGAAGCCCATTTCCATCTCCAAGAACATGTCAATATGCAGGCTGCAGAATAGGGGCAACAGAAAATCAGCACACACGTCAACCGGCACCACTTCAGCCCGCAAAGGTGACTGTGGAGCGGGTTGACGTTTATCGTAGGATCGTATGGAGGAGACGAGTCCTTTTACCTGTACCCTCACTGGTAAACGCTGTGAGAGTCTTTTGCGCACCAATGTCATTCCGACTCTTCAACACCGTGGATATGAGAGTATGTACGTTTTGTGCAAGTTCACGCTTCATCCCACACCGCACAGGCAGTGAAGCGGCTGTTGCAGAGGTATTTCGGTAATGCTAGAACTATCGGCCGCCATTACCCCCTAGCCTGGCCGTTCAGGACACCTGATATTAGTCATTGTGACTTCTCGCTGCGAGGGCTCTGGCTCTGAGCACTATGGGACTTTAACTTCTAAGGTCATCAGTCCCCTAGAACTTAGAACTACTTAAACCTAACTAGCCTAAGGGCATCACACACATCCATGCCCGATGCAGGATTCGAACCTGCGACCGTAGCGGTCGCGCGGTTCTAGACTGTAGCGCCTAGAACCGCTCGGTCACCCCGGCCGGCAGCTGCGAGGGTATCTGAAAGGTGCTGTGTTCACTACTCCAATTACGAACGTACCTGAGTTGTAGGCACGCATTGTGCAACGCATTCTCAACGTCAACACCGAGACACTTTGATCTGTTGTGGAACATGCTGTTTCTTGAATTTGTGGCTGAAAATGGTGAACAAAATGTTAAACATGTCTTGCGGCAGTCTCAGGGCAATTAGGAGCCGATGGCATTTTGCCTTTGATGGTGTTTCTGGCCCACAGGACCATTAACAACGATGTCATTTTGCTTTTTATGCGGTTTTTGGACTTGGGACAGTTAATAACCTGTTTTTTCCATCCGATGTGGTAGACTCTGCCTTGGTGGATGGGCTGACACAACTAACAGTGCCACAACTGTTGACTGCCGAACTTGTACAGTCATGCTCACTAATCAGTACGAGTGGTATAACGTGCATCCCATACAATAGTCGTCGTATGGCGATTCATCTCTCACATGTTGCACACCCCATTAACATTAAGACGGTTACAACATCACTTATTGGTACAATTGTCATATTTCTTTTTGTTTTTTTTTCATGACGTTTCCCCCCTGTCACTTATTTGCTGTCCAAATTTGACGTCATTCTGAGCAATGGTTCTCTTTCTACAAAATTTTGAAACTGAAACTTTAATTGTGGACATCCTGTCTATGATCTTGACCACTAAGAAATTAGAAATCTAACAGGAACAAAATTGTCTCCAAATTATTTCCTGTTGCCATAATTACAATGAACTGACTCTTTTCGGATAAAGTCTGCTTCACAAGCCCGGTATGAGGTACCATGCCGCACTGAAATTTATTTTGCTACCCACATTTTAAATGGGAACACAAAATATTCTTCACCCTAAATTAGAAAACCTGGGAAAGAGACTCTGTTAAGCTGTCACCTTTCAAGCGGACCTTCATTGTCACCACTTCGAGTTACATACAAATTACATACAAGTCAACCTCAGCGGTGGACTGTGTGTGACGTGGCCCGCAATCTAGTCACTCCGAAATCAGAGACTTCATTTTTTTGGCTGCAGAGCGCGGCTGACACTATCAGCTGCCCTAAATAAATATTTACCGATATTACAAAAACAGAGTAAGATATTAATGACCCGTTATAGTTTTGTTCCAGCTGATCAGCAACTGATGTTGCATCACATATCCGACGCGTAGTATTTAGCACCTCATATCTGTCAGAAACAGATATCATTTCCAATAATCGGAAATGCGAACACAGAAATGTTGCTATTCTATGCAACGTAGGAATTTCGACTTTCTCATGTATGAGACGACAGCTGTACCGCACTGCCAAAATATCGGCCACACTTAAGCTGGCGTTTTGCAGTTAAGTGCAGTTTTCATTTGCTGGACACACAGCGCGTATTAAACAAGAAAACTAGGTAAACAGTAATTTAAAAGTACTTCTGTATTTTCGGGCTCTGTATTACAGTGACTTCTCAGATCGTGCACCCAGGGCTGAATGACAAGTACACCGTTGCTGTTCTACTGATTTTTGTTTATTTCACACTAGTTTTCGGCTTATTGCTACATCTTCAGGAAACAACTGACAAGCGTCTGAATATTACACGTACACGTCTTGTGCTTTATAAATTAAAGTAAAAAGCTATGAAAACATGTGGCTAAAGATCCTACGTAGACTCTGATGTAACACACAGAAAAATAATAATAGTATTGAAACAACTATGCTGTGGATGACAAAATCCTAGTGAGGTAGTCAGTCAAGTTCAGTGAATATGTTGTAGAAACGTGTGACAGGATTCTCTAATCTTGAAAGAGCAGCTGTTGAGTAGCCTATAGTTTTCAGAGGAATCAAAGAGCCGGCCGAAGTGGCCGTGCGGTTAAAGGCGCTACAGTCTGGAACCGCGAGACCGCTACGGTCGCAGGTTCGAATCCTGCCTCGGGCATGGATGTTTGTGATGTCCTTAGGTTAGTTAGGTTTAACTAGTTCTAAGTTCTAGGGGACTAATGACCTCAGCAGTTGAGTCCCATAGTGCTCAGAGCCATTTTTGAGGAATCAAAGACAATGATGAAAGTGGATCAAGAGAGAAATAGTCATGAAAGACAGCTGTAGGCAATTATTGCAGATTTTCGAAATGTTGTATGTCTAAGACGATACGAAGTTCTGAAGACAATTTCAGAGCAGAAGTAACAAGGCAAGGATAACAAAGACGAATCCTAACGAAAGCAGAGTATGCAAGAGTGTTGCACGTAGAGGATAGCGCACCTAGGAGCACATGACGCATTTAGGTCAGTACTTCGGTATAGTGACTGATTTTACAGACACCTGGAGGAATGCGGTGTAGAAACTGCCGTAACCAGTTGCCGCCATTTTCTGCAGTTTTCCTTGTTAGACTTCAGGTTATGTTTTCCATAGTATTTGCAAGTATCTCGCGTTCTACATATTTAAGCGCTGTATAATGTATTAAAGCTATTTGGAACATATTGTTAATTCTGCAGGAAAAGAATTTTGTGAGGAGTAAAATGATATATATATATTATTTCCAATTATTTATATATCATGTGGACTGTTAAGCCATACTTCGTCGATCGTGAACCATCTTGTACCATGAAATGGAAGGTCTTTAACCATGGAACATCTGCTACTTGGAAATGATATGAATACTTTAATACCTTAACAGTTTTACTTCTCCTGAAAATGGAAATTTGTCTTAGTTTCTAATAGTTTCTATTTCAAAATGCATGTAACTTCTAATTCGTTTGGCAATATTTCTGCATAATTTGATTTTACTTATTTATTATTGATGTACAGTAGGATAATAATGTAACAGATAAACCAACAAACACAGCAGTGAGAAGATTTTGTAGTTTGCAACAATTTTAAATTTCAATCAATTATCTGGTACTAGATACACGTCCATGTTTTACCTTAGAACATGCTTTCGAACCTGAAAAAAAGTTTCATTTTCCGAAGTAATTTTTTGCAATTTCAGAGAAAGACTGCAGCACGTAAAAAGTGAATGCCATCATTTAAAAATGGAATAAAATATAATGAATCTCCTATTACAGGACGAAACTGTGAAAAGTGCACCCAAATAACACGCTCTCACCTACAATTAACAAAAAAAATTTCAAAAGTCTGTAAACACTGAAAGTTAGCGCAAAAGTGCTCCACAAATGAGAAATGATATACTGCAAAACGCCGAAACTTACTTTTTAATATATAACATGTTTGTGCGGCCGAGCGGTTCTAGGTGCTACAGTATGGAACCGCGCGACCGCTACGGTCGCAGGTTCGAACCCTACCTCGGGCATGGATGTGTGTGGTGTCCTGAGGTTAGTTAGGTTTAAGTAGTTCTAAGTTCTAGGGGGCTGATGAACTCAGAAGTGAAGCCCCATAGTGCTCAGAGCCATTTGAACCATTTTTATAACATATTTCGATCGGCGATCATCCTGTAGCACATATTATATCCCACAGGACAGGTTTATACGGATAGTCAAAAAATGGTTCATATGGCTCTGAGCACTATGGGACTTAACAGCTGTGGTCATCAGTCCCCTAGAACTTAGAACTACTTAAACATAACTAACCTAAGGACATCACACACATCCGTGCCCGAGGCAGGATTCGAACCTGCGACCGTAGCAGTCGCGCGGTTCCGGACTGCGCGCCTAGAACTGCGAGACCACCGCGGCCGGCTATATACTGATAGTCATACCCTCATTCGTGACCGTACAATGTCGTTGCCTCAAATTGACCTGGTGGTGGTGGTGGTTAGTGTTTAACGTCCCGTCGACAACGAGATCATTAGAGACGGAGCGCAAGCTCGGGTTAGGGAAGGATTGGGAAGGAAATCGGCCGTGCCCTTTCAAAGGAACCGTCCCGGAATTTGCCTGAAACGATTTAGGGAAATCACGGAAAACCTAAATCAGCATGGCCGGAGACGGGATTGAACCGTCGTCCTCCCGAATGCGAGTCCAGTGTGCTAACCACTGCACCACCTCGCTCGGTCAAATGGACCTCTCTCATCCTGAAGTGCTTAGGTGGCTTGTATCCGCCATTTAATTAGTGACTGGAAATCATGAGTGTTTACGTAATGACATGCGATCAGTGCCTATTAGTGGTTCTGTTTCTCCCCGCGCAGTGAGTTAAACTACTATTCTTCACTCTACAAGCGCACTGCATTACGCTTTCCATTGCAGTCATTGTAATTTATTAAGATTCGATAAATGAAGCCACACACAACGCAAAATTGAGTAGGCACTTATGGTTTATATTTATTGGTGGGCGGAAGCTCATCAAGCACCTTAGAATACTCTGCAGTTAGATCTCCATGGGATGTATTGAGCTTGCCCTAATATGAATGTAATTGTCATATGAATGGTAAGATACGATGTCGGACACAAAGTGTTTCAAATAAAGGTCTCTCATTGAAGCTGGTTGCAACACATAAAATGCTCAAAAAATGTTTTGTACCACTTTCCTATCCGTGTACATGCATGAGCTTAGATTTAAGCGGAGCTAAGAGTGAAAGAAGTGTATGACTCTAAAAAGATAACTGTGAAATATAACAAAATAGTAACGAATATAAAGACTTATGTTCAAAACTGCAGGTCTTTGCAGATACGTAAAATCGAAACGAACTGCCCTGTTTCTCCAGCCAGTGCACTGTAGCATGCTTAAATCGTCCTTGCCTTGCTGTCCACAAGGTAGTCGACACATCGCTACTCAAGCCTAGCACGCCCTTCAACAGCGGCTCTATTGAGATAACTCAGTATTTAAGCAGAGTTCCTGCGACGATGCGCTGCAGGTCTCAGTTCGTCCGAAGCACCCTAGTGTTCGTGTCATCGAGTACCCTAGACCATCTTATTTACATTGATTCCTGCCGCCCCCCTACCCCTCCTGCCCAACAACTTGAGAGCAGTCTGCTCGCACATTATCGTCACTGACGTTGTTGAACACGACGCAACCACTAAGAACAAGAACTTCAATATTTCTGTCCGGTCCGAATTCGACTTCTGCTTATCCATGTTATAAGCCAGTGCAGCACTTCCAAACATATCGGAGTAATCTGTAGAAACCGGTTAAGTGCAATAAAGTATTTCAATAGCGCAGCTGAGGGTTGGTTCCTTTTCAGAAATTTTTTGACGCGATGGAAGCTGAATGTTCAAATAACTACGCTATTGTTTACACCAATTAATCGGGCAGTTTCTCATGCTGATTACACTTCTAGCCATAAAGTCACAATGCACAGACTGGCTTAGATCGACATTCAGACGCGTATACATGCAGGGCCACCGTCTCGCTCACAACCGGGCACAAAATGCGTTGTACTGAAATGTAATGGGGATGCTGCTTTACCTTTACCTTTACCTCCATTACACGTCCGCAGTACGAATTTTTTCCTATGGCCAAAAGAGCATTGAGGAAGAAACCTCACAACCCCCCCCCCCCCCCACACACACACACACACATACCAACTATGCAATTCGTGGGGTGTTGTAAAGCGTGTTTTGAGAAGTTTATGTGATAGCAGCAGCTTATGGTATACTACAGGTGATATTTATGACTTACTGAAAAACTACTGAATACATACGATTAAGAAATACAGTGGTGTGCTATGATTGAGGACGAAAGTAACTTTCGCGTGTCGTGTCACTGCTAAAAAAAGAAAGCTCGATGAAACTTCGGCTATGCATAGATAGAACTTTTACAGCATGGGACAGAAGGCAACTGGAAAAAATGCGCAAAGAGACGAATAGAAATGACATTTTTATTGAATGACTATAATTACTCTATAGCCAACGTGGTTTATGACCGTCCCACGAACATTCAAAACGCTGGACATTGTTCTTAATAGAGTATGTGATTACCGCAGACCGCAATCCACCCACCGCCATGTGCTACCACACGGCCGCAAAGTTGGTAAGGATTTCTTGTGGACCGAGCGATGTGGCACAGTGGTTAGCACACTGGACTCACATTCGGGAGAACGACGGTTCAATCCCGCGTCTGGCCATCCTGATGTAGGTTTTCCGTGATTTCCCTAAATCGCTCCAGGCAAATGCTGGGATGGTTCCTTTGAAAGGGCACGGCCGACTTCCTTCCCCGTCCTTCCCTAATCCGATGAGACCGATCACCTCGCTGTCTGGTCTCCTCCCCCAAACAACCCAACCCCAATTTCTTCTGATAGAGCTTGGACAACTGATGGAGGATCGATGCTGCAAGCGGACGTTCTACAATACGCCACTTCAACGCATCCCAAGCGAGCTTGATTGGATTCTCCGAAATTCATCTCGTTCGAAGAGCTCCTTCAACTGTGACATTCGATGAGGTCATACACTGTCATCCATAAAAATGAAGTCATGGCCAAGTTCATTCCTGAAAAGACGTACATGGGAAAGGAGTACAGAGTCACGATAACTGTGATCAGTGAGTGTCCATGTTCATAGTTTTGGAGGTAAATACGCCCAGGCAACATTATACCTCCCAACGCCGTAAGACCTCGCCTTAGAAAATTGTCGTAATTGGCCTGTGTGTTAATGGAAACTATTAATATCACCATTGTTCGCCTTGATGTGGTAATCTGTATGTGTCCTAAGGTATGTAACTAATTTTGTATGTATACATGTTATATATGTGGAAACCAGGCCCACTTATATAGTGTTTGCTTTCCCCCCTGGATCCGATGATGGCGACTTTAGTTTCCCCGAAACCGGTAACCATGGAATAAAAAGAATTCCTGCTGTTTTGGCTAGCAGTTTATTGTTATACAAGCATCTGGATCGCTCCCACATGAGCACAATGTGCTCCCTACAGAATTTGCAATTCTGAAATCCGTTGTGTGGCAGAAGGAGAGGGCTTCCTCCGCCTTTTGCCTTGTTCTAGATTATCTCAACCGCATGTTCCCTAGATGGTGGATAGGTAGAGATTCAGCCCCGAGGTCACCTGACGCTACACACTTAAAATTGTTCGCGTAGCGTTACATAAAGTCCCCAGTACACAGAGTGAAAATTGATACCCTGAAACAGCTATGTAATCAGATTTTGGAGGTGGTTAACAGCATCGCACCTGATCAGTTACGGAACATGTTACATACAACGGCGGAAATATAATATTTACATGTTGACGTGCAGGGTGGCCACGTTGAATTTTAATGATTTCTAATGCCTCAAATGAACCCTGATATAGACCCATGTGGTAGACAAAATATGGAAACACCAAAAGCACAATACATTACCATACCTTACACGGTATAGGAGAGCCGTTCCATCAAAACAGCTTTAAGTCGTCTCACAACGGATAAATACTTCCTGCAAAATAGTGGCAATATCAGTTAACGATAATGGAGATGTATAGAAATCACGCCCCCATCTCTCCAAAGTAGACCACAAAGCCTCAATAATATTGAGATCTGGTGACAGTGTTGGCCAGAGCAAATGCAACATTTCATCCTCGTGCTCGCATACCAGCCCTGGACGATGCGAGCTGTGTGAACACAGGACTTTCGTCTTGGAACACAAGATCACCACTGGGGAACAAAAATTGCAAACATTGTACCATAGGACGGACACGGCAAGCCAAAACAGTCACATACTACTTGGCAGTGATGGGATCTTGCAGCGTGACCATATGGGACATGGAATACCAAGGTATGGTTGTCCAAATAATCACCAAGCCCCTGCAATGTTTCACTCTTTGGACGTAAATTTGGCCAGAAGTTGGAAACACTATACAAGACTCAACCCACCAAATGCTTTTCATTCATTGCTCCACAGCCCCGGTTATATGGCGTTGACACCATGTTTTCTTTTTGCGGGCATTTGATTCATTGATAATGATTTTGGAACTTCAGTTCGCCCTCAATTCCATCCTTATGGGGCTTCTTTCATGTTGCTTCGATGCTGACATGGATCTCGAGTGCGACAGTCAGTTCTGCAGTGATTTTGTAGCTGTGGTCCTCTTATTTTTCGTCAAACTCTTGTTGAGTGACCGTTCGCCACGATCAATCAACTCACACTATTGTCCGCGTTGGCCCGGTATGTGGTATAAATCTTCATTATGGTGCCCCTTAACTTCGGCTACTATGGTTACGGAGGCACCCACCATAAGAGCACCAAAAATTTTCCCATGTTGGAATCCACTTAGCTCTAAGATAATGCAATCACAATCAACATGGAACACAGTTCTGACCCCAACTGACAGTATCAACATATTGAGGGCACTGCGCGGGTGCTGTTCTTGGTCAGATACAAAGCGCAACCTACAGCCTTGACTAGCATCTCCATTTAGAGGGCAACAGTTATTTAGCTATGTGAAAAAAATGTAAATTAGTTACTAACTACGGCGTGCACACACTTTTTTTAACATGCAACTACAGGTATTCGTATTTAGGTTATGACATGTTCAATATGCCTGCCATCCTTGGCGATGAGACGGCGAAGGCGAATAACGAAATTCTGAATGAGAAGCTGAAGTGTCGGAACACGATACAAATAAGGTCTTTGGAAAAGTCATTAATTGGTTTTCTGCAAATGGGCTTGCTCTAAACTTTGAAAAAAGCCACAGTACATCCAATTTTCTGCTGCAAAAAGTACAGTTCCTTCAATAAATATAACACATAAACAGTAGTCAGTAGACAGGGTAGAGCATACTAAGTTTTCGGGAGTACACATAGATGAGAATCTTAAATGGAAAATTCATATTTTGGATCTTCTAAAGTGACTAGGTTCAGCAACTTTTGCAATCAGAATAATTGTCAACTTTGAAGATATAGAAGTTAGTAAGCTAACATACTTTGCATACTTTCACTCTCTGATGTAATACGGAATAATATTTTGGGGTAACTCAACACTTACACAAAAAGTATTCACTGCTCAAAAGAAAGTGGTTAGAATTATGTGTGTGGTTCATAGTCGCACGTTTTGTAGGCATCTTTTTAAAAGATTGGGAATTCTTACAACAGTCTCACAGTGCATTTACTCACTAAAGAAATTTTTTCTCAACAACATGGACCAGTTTAAAAACAACAGTGACATTCATGATTATAGTGCCAGAAAATATAAATACTTACACTATCCTTTACCCAACCTATCTTTGGCACGGAAAGGAGTAAAATATGCTGCTATATTTTTTTTTTTACAAATTACCAGATGAAATAAAATGTCTGACAAACAGCAGTAATAGCTTCAAAAATAAATTGAAATCATACCTCCTTGACAATTCCTTCTACACCATAGATGAATTCTTGAATAGGAATAAATAAAACTATTAATATAGTGTATGTATGTAGTGCCATTTAAGGGAATTGGATAAATAATAGAAATATTAATCTTTAACACTTTACTAATCTTGTATCATATGTGCATTTTTTGTGCACTTGACACGTTCCACATCATAACGGCTTCAGTGCCGTGCGATTGATCAATGGAACACGCAACCAACTAACTAACAAGCATCATATCATTATCACCCTGGCTATTATGACGAGAATAAATTTATTTGCTTTAGTCAGTAGTTTCACTACAGGTTTCGGTACCAAGTATCATCATTAGATAGAAATATTACTGTCTATGGTCAAAAATTCTTCAGGAAACATTTTGAAAATATTTTTCCCTACGATACATAACATACGATGCAAACCAAAACCTTAAAATTCAAGCAGCCCCTTGCTGCTGGTATGCAGAATGACCTGTTGATTGTACGTCGTACAGAAACTAGTTGTCATTAGGTAAGTGCGACTATAGACTAAAGCAATAATCTTTTTTTTATCGGACTATACTGGCCGCTGTTTCATCCGACAGTACATTAGGCATATGTAAAGTACGGCTCAACGATTATTTGAATCTCACTTCACGAATGCGCATGTACTGCAGTAACAACTGCAACACCTCCCTGATGGTAGTAAGGAAATCCGCCTGTGTTTGCATGCATTCAGTCGTTTACTATCTCTCTCTCTCTTTCTCTCTTTCTCTCTATCTCTCTCCCTCTCTTACCTCTTTCCACATCCGATGACATCTGCGCTTGTTTATAAAATGTGTTGTCCGGTCTGCGTTTGCCACGGGCCTCTTTCGATGTGAACTTGGCAATCTATACAACAGTACGCTCCTGACACGTAGAGGAAGAAATCCAAATTTCAAACAGCGTCTAAATTTGGGCTAGCTATATGTTTGCTACTGTGAGGTGCTGCAGCCTGACGTAAATACTATCAAACAGTGCTTCAGGCTACGTTACTTATTCTGTAAAACAACCACGTCATCCCACTGTCGAATGCGAATAGTAGTCAGCATAAACTTAATTTCGACTGTTTTGCAACTTTTGGAAGTATGCGTCAATAATTTTTATATAGATTCTGTGTTTATGAATAATTTTCTTTCTAGTTTGTCGCTGGTGGTAGTCATAGATTTTAGAATACCTTTAGTTCTAATAGCAGCTAGTTTTCGTTATTCAGTAATTAAACAAAAATTTCATGCTAGTAATGGTCTAAATTCGGGCTATTACGTATGGTAAAAATTTGAGCTATAGCCAGATTTTGGACCATTTTGTCAATGTCACTAACATACTCTGGTAATCCCTACAAAACAGCGTTACAAGAAGGTGCTACTGACGAAAGAACTTCTACTAATCGTTCCGAAATAAACACTGCAAAGAAGAAGACGAAGTTTGAAAAAGGGCGTGAAATTCCATCAGACAACGTGAAGGTTGTAAAAAAAAATAAAAGAAAAATTAAAAAATTCTAACGAAAATGAGCGGAAAAGGCGAGAAGATAATTCATATAAGTCAGCGATAAATGTACCGGGCAAGCCACTCTTTGATGGCGACTTGTCTGATTTAGACTCCATTGCTGAAAGTAAACAATGCAGACACTTATCATGCAGAATACACTTTTTGTGAAGGAAACTTTTCTGATGACGTGCAACGAGACCCGTGGGTTATGTGCACCATGTGTAATTCGAGGTGATACAACGAATATGCCGTTACTGATAAAATTTTAATATTTGTGACTTTCGTGAAGAAAGTAGAATGTTTTACATTATGTGGCCACATTTTTTGAATAACTACTGTGGTTGACAAATAAAAATATGGCATATTATTTTTGAACTACTTTATGAAATGTTTCTAATCTCGTATTCTTTAAATCCATTGTTTTCCATCACCTTACCCAGATTTTTTTGGATGGTAGCTCAATATTTTAGGACTAGTCTATTTTAGACCATACCTTGCAAATTTTTTTGAAATCCGAAATAAGAAAAAATACTCAGTGTGTGTTACATTTCACCACAGTGGATTAAAGCAGAACCCTTCAAATTATGGTATTGCAGTGTCTGTGTTGTTAAGAAGAACGACGCATTGTAGTGTCGTATTTATCCTCCGATCCAGGCAGCGACTTTCAATTAATATGTCCTCCTCTGTACGGTAATGACGTAATGTATGTACGAGTACAGGTTGTGACGCAGGAACGACGCCTGGCCGTGAGTCGTGCACGGATAGCCGAAGCGATTATGGCGAGCGCTCGCGTGAAGTGGGATATCCGGATTCTAATCCCAGCCCAGAAAAAATTTTCATTGGTGCTTTTCCCTTACACAGCTGATGTTTATTGGCATACGCAACTGCCAATACATTTCATGTACTTCGAAGAATTGTTTACTGCAACGTTCTTAACTTTATTTCAACTGAATTCGATTCCCGCCAGTTTCCAGGTTTGTCTCCGCACGGGACTGGGTGTGCGTGTTGTCCTCATCGTCATTTCATTTCATCGACGCGCAGGTGGCCGGAGTGGCGTCGTATAAAAAGAGTTGCACCAGGTAGCCGAATTCTTCAGAAAAATTCAAATGGCTTTGAGCACTATGGGACTTAACTTCTGAGGTCGTCAGTCCCCTAGAACTTAGAACTACTTAAACCTAACTAACCTAAGGACATGACACACATCCATGCCTGAGGCAGGATTCGAACCTGCGACCATAGCGGTCGCGAGGTTCCAGACTGTAGCGCCTAGAACCGCTCGGCCACAACGTGAATTCCTCAGAAGGCTAATGCCGGACATAATTGCCATACCTATTTTTTTTCAACAAAACGTGAGTCATGACTTAAAAAGTAAACGGTAAACCAAATTTAGACTACATTTGGAAATATCCCGATTACGAAGTTTCCAACGAAACTGCACTACGGTCATCGTAGTGAAGATGTACTGGATTCTTTACTGATGCTCGTCCTCTAAAACGAAGTTCCCTTTTGTCTCCCTGTGCATGAATCTCCATAAGTCTGTATTAGTCGGCAGCAGTTGGGGGTCCGCCTGGACAAAGTCAGCAGGCAAAGAGCGGACAACAGATGAGTGCGGTGGCTGTTCGTGTGCCTCTGACTACACACGTTGGAGTGTGGTCAGCACTTGTCTGCCGCTTACGTCGCTCTGTGGCCTTCTCCAGGTACGCTCAGAGGATACTACGACTGGCCGAGGAAACAAACTAGTGGAAATAATACCACTCTGAGTGACGAAAAACACACCTCCTGTTCCTTCAACCAAACATCGAGAAAAATAAGCTAACGAGTGTAGCCTCAAATCGGATGGAATGGTTTCTAGCGGCATTAAAACTCACGTGTCTGCTGAAACTCACAGAAAGTACTGACTGCGTTGTCGGTTTATAGTCGGTGACTTTTCGATGTGTAAAGCCATCTCGTCTACAGAAAGTATGCCATAATTTGTCAACGAGATCGGCCTATTTACGATCTAATCAAGGGGACGATCCCGTTTCACTTTGTTCACTGTCAAAAGTATTCGTACATTTTGCAGCCAACCTCCTTGGTTTAGTTGAAGTATCTCCACGAAATCATTTTGTGAGTCAGTTTGTTACTTTGATGCTCTTTCAACTTACCGTTTACGAGCTGCAGAAAAGAAATTAAAGCTCTGTAAATATGAGTCGTTTTTAACTTTTCGATCCCTTTAGAATTATTTGCGCTGTACGATATTTGATTTTTCGAATACATCTAGAAGTCACCACGTTACCTACCAAGTTCTAAATCAGATGTGATTGACGAAAGCAAAGAAAACCTAAGTGATGATGGCCAGATAGAAATCCGAACCCAGCTCCTCCCCAGTACGAATCCAGTGACTAACCACTATGCCTACCCGCCAGAAAATTAAGTTTGCAGTGACGATAAAACTGATACATTGATACAGACATACATAATTTGTACAAAGAGCTCGAAATTGAAGTTTGTAGAAGCTTGTCTTTCTGTAGAGTGTCAAAGCATAAAGGGTGAAAGATTTTTTTTTTTAACAATAACCTAAGTTGTGGCTTGTCTTTTCTCTGTTATACCCTTTCTTCATTGAGTGGTATGATAACAACATATGCAGAAGAGTTTCTGTGAAGTTTTAAAACTAGGAGAGAGGAATTGGCAGAGTTAAAAGCTATGATAGCAATCCTGACTCGTTGCTGGATAACTCAGTCGGTAAGACTACTAACCGCGAAAGGAAAGTGTTAAGGTTCGAGTCACGGTTCGGTATACAGTTTTGAAGCGACACGAAGTCTCTGATAATATTACTTTCAGGTCTCAGACTCTCATGGATGCGGGATCACATTTTTCTCCAAAACGTAGTGATTTGATAAGAATGGGTGTTGTGTAATTCAACTCCGATACTCTCCGAACAATTTCCGCACTACTTGATATGTAGGTGAGTTACCAATTTCTTTCCACCCCAAACCCCCCCCCCCTGGGGCATAAGTAGTGTACCCCAGCTGTCTGCGTCTTGTGTAAGCTATGAAAAAGTGCGAACGTGTTCAAATGTCTGTAAGTCGAGTAACCGACGCGAAACGTGGGGACCAGCCCGGTATTCACCTAGTGGGATGTGGAAAACCCCCTAAAAACCACATCCAGGCCCTCGTCGTTAATCCACCAGGCTGATTGGATCCGGGGCTGGCGCGCATACCCGAGTCCAGGAAGCAGAGCATTAGTGCTCTCGGCTACCCTGGCGGGTACGTGAGTTACACACTTTCCATTTTTTTAACTATAGTACGAGGACACGTCTGGCACACCCAGGTATGAGTACAATAGTAGGGAAGGCAAGGGAAAGGTATAACATGGAAGCCTAGGTGTGGGTGTGTGGAAAAGTTTCAACCCAACTTATACTGTTAACTACCAAGCGAAAAGTATTGTCCTGGCAGCCTTACTTTAATATCTTTTTACAATCAATTTTCTTGCAACCTGTACATGGCAGAGGGTTTGCCAGGTTTCTGGCTTATTTTTAGTATTTAGTGAAGGTGATATAAACTCTATTCTTGTTCGGTGTATTATACTCCATATATATATTTCCGAACGGAAGTGTTTAGCAGCCGATATGTTACGTCACGGAAGTTCTGAGTACAAGGAATGTAGTGTTTGTTGGTCAGTAGCGTTGTCGCTGGCAGTGAACATTTAAAAGTGTGGTGTCACCGCCAGACACCACACTTGCTAGGTGGTAGCTTAAATCGGCCGCGGTCCATTAGTACATGTCGGACCCGCGTGTCGCCACTGTGTGATCGCAGACCGAGCGCCACCACAAGGCAGGTATCGAGATACGGACTAGCACTCGCCCCAGTTGTACGACGACTGCTAGCGACTACACTGACGAAGCCTTTCTCTTATTTGCCGAGAGACAGTTAGAATAGCCTTCAGCTAAGTCCATGGCTACGACCTAGCAAGGCGCCATTAGCCTTACATAGTTTGATAGTTATCGTCTAAAGCATGTCTCAACAAAAAGAACGATGTATACAACAAGGATAGATTAAAAGTTAAGTATAATAGCAGCTACGTACTTTTCTTGCTACCATTCATTACGTATCCTGTTTCAGACCTCTATCTAGCCTACGTGAGATTACGCGTGCCTTTCGGCTACTTCAGTGTGGCGTAGCTGTCTTGTTACGCCACAATAAAAAGTATAAGGGGAGTTGGGTTTTTCTCGCGCTACTGAGCAGTGTGGAAATACAGTAGCCAGCGCGGCACAGAGACACAAATGCAGAGGATGTTGAATTTTTGAAATATTATTTGATAGGGATTGCTTTGGGCAGTATGAAGATTTTCAAGTAATGTTGTCGTTGCACTGTTCGTTTGAGCATCAATTTATGGTGCGTTTGAAAAATGTGAAGTTTTATGTTTTTTCTTTGTTGTTTCGGGCTAATTAGTTCGATTGTCGAAACATGATTACGCAAAATTATATGTTCACATGGTTTCCAGTCAGAATTATAAATTTACCACTCCTTTACCATTTCAGTAACTAATTACATGGAAGAATGACATTTATGCTGATAAGAAACGATTTTTGTAAAAATGATTCGAATTGTTAAGTGTTACAGTATAGTTTTTTTTTATGAAGGTCCTTCTACATCATTGAGTAAATGTAATATCTTCCACTGTATCCTCATGAAAGTTTCATTTTGCAGTTGGTGTCTCCACTTTGCTTTGAGAGTAACACAGTCATTCAGGAAAATATACCGTGCTTAGTGTAGTTGCACGTCCTTGCATTGCACTGTGCAAGGTTTTTCCTTCTTTAGTTGGTTTGCTGCTACGCGGTATTTTAATGCTCACCATTTTAGAGCAGTAGCGAGTTTACTTTGGCACAGGTAAGCCATAAAAATTTGTTAGAGGACCACTTGAACGTTACAGTCAGGACACAGTTAACTGATTTAGAGTTAATTTTGTATTTCAAAAAATCATTATCGCGTTCAGTTTAGGTAAAGTACATTGCAGATCTCATTTTCTTTTTGCAGACACTTTTGATCTTACAGTGCAGTGTCACATTCGCGTGTTTGTCGTTTGATGCTTGCAATTTTATTTAGTCAGATTGCGTACGTTACGTTACAGGGGATATTTAAGAAGCATTTGGACAGCTATGTTTTAAAAATTCGATTTGTAATTTTTATTCTGTTAATATTGTTTTGGAACTGCAAGTCACGTACTATGACGCCACACAGTCTGGCACTGTTCACTGCACTGGGAAATTCAGAATTTCACAGGACGGTTTCTTTAGCTATCAAAAACCATTCAAAAGGCAAGATCGCACAAAATATTGTTTTATTCAAGAAAACCGGTTTCAAAAGTCTTAGCGGCCATCTTCACGTTAAACACTTTTTTGTAGTAAATCATGATCATTTTACACTGAACCACATCCCCAAGATGTCAAGATTGTAGGAACCGGTCGTATTGAATAAAAATATGTTGTGCGATCTTGCCTTTTGAAGGGTTTTTAACAAACAAAAAATATCACCCTTCAGTACTCTCATAACAAGAAAATTCAATCAAGTTTCTTTAGCATACAGTTTTAGGTTTTCTGATTATTTCGGTAAAAATTAATTTAAATGTAGTTACACAATATTAGGTAAATTTTGGTGCCTCATTGTATCAGATAGTGTTTACGTAAGTATGCCACCTGCATTGTTCAGGTTTATAATACAGACACACACGAAGGTAAAGAACAGGAAACCAGTTCAGTCCTATTCAGTTTACGATACACAACACAAAAATGAACAAGTCACAAGATGTTCTCTTAGATACCTTGGACAGACCACGTTGATACACCAAGACCAATCACGGTGTGATAATGGTAGACAGATCCTTCCTGCCATTCTGTCACGTCCCCACTACGACCCACATTACTGCGTCGATTCGATATCACAACTGGCACACCAACCTTTTGACTGGTTTTGATGTTGCCCGACCCGAATTCTTCTCCGAGTGGCACTTGAACGCAATGTTCTTAATTCTTTGTTGAATATATTCCAATTCCTGTCTTCCCCTACAGTTTTTACCATCTGTACCTCCCTCTACTAAAATGCAAGTTATTCCCTGATGACTTATCACACGTCCTATCATCCTGTCCCTTCGTCTTGTCAGCGTTTTACAGAAGTTCTTTTCCTTCTATTTTGTCTTAATTTCCTATCAGTCCTCTTAATTTCAAACAGTCGTCAATAGCACAAACTAAACTCTTCGATTCTCTTCCTCCATGCAATGGAACGTTTTCCGATTTTTGTTCTTCAAATTAAGGCCCACGTTTGACACTAGTAAAGGTTTTTATGCTATGAATGCCCTTTTTACCTGTGCCAGTCTGCTCGTTATGTCCCCCTTGCCTCGTACGTCACATGTTATTTTGTCTCCAATTGATCTCGAGTCCCCAAAAATTGATATTGAGCTTGCCGCTAATCTTATTTCTTCAATTCGTCATTATTTTCTTTTTCTTTCAGTTTGCTCTCAGCCACACTGTGTGCTCATTAGACCGTTCATTTCATTTGATAGGTCCTGTAATTTACTTTTTTTGGGCAGTGCAATGTCATTAGCGAATCTTATCATTGTTATTCTCTCACCCCGACCAGTAGGGGCTAAAGCCTGCGTCGTTGTCTTACACCGTTTTTAGTCGGAGCACTTTGTCCTTGGTCTTCCATCCGTAGTTCTCCCACTTGCATATTGTAAACGTTGAGTATTACATGTCTTTCCCAACAGCTTGTTTTTAGTTTTTGTTTTCCTCAGAGTTTCGAATATCTTGCACAGTTTTAGACTCTCGACCGCTCTTTCTAGGTCGACAAATCCTGTTTCTTAAGTCTTGTTTACATTGTCAAGCGCAACGCCGGAATTGATTCTCTCGTCCCTCTATCTTTTTGGAAACCAAAATGCTCGTCATCGGCTCCTCAGTTTTGTTTTCCATTCTCCTATACATTATTCTCGTCAGCAGCTTGGATGGTGAGTTTATGAAAGACCTTAGAAACATTTCATTCCTGGCTTGTCGAATACAAGATTGCGATTAATGAGTAACAGGGAAG
Source organism: Schistocerca americana (assembly GCF_021461395.2). Taxonomy (NCBI): domain Eukaryota; kingdom Metazoa; phylum Arthropoda; class Insecta; order Orthoptera; family Acrididae; genus Schistocerca; species Schistocerca americana. Next base: position 579,148,014 of record NC_060123.1, on the reverse strand, counting down.
TGGTGGGTAATCAGACGACGTACTGCAACTGTCTGCTTCCCTGGGACTCATACTAGCGTGAGTCCCTGAACTCCAAAATAGATGTCACTTTTCTTCTCTATCTCCATTCACCGAGGAAGGGTGGATGTTTCGAGTAAACATGTATGGCTCTGCAAGTGGAGGGTTGGTGTCTACATAGTGTAGCGAGTTCAGTCTCAGAAATCTTCTTGTGCAGTTTGTAAGCAACTTTTTACCGACCATTCGCGTTTTTCTTCGGTCGTCTTCAAAATGGTTCAAATGGTTCTGAGCACTATCGGACTTAACAGCTGAGGTCATCAGTGCCCCAGAACATAGAACTACTTAAACCTAACTAACCTAAGAACATCACAACATCCATGCCCGAGGCAGGATTTGAACCTGCGACCATAGCGTCACGCGGTACCAGACTGAAGCGCCTAGAACAGTTCGGCCACTGCGGCCGGCTCGGTCGTCTTCCAGTTTAAAACAAAATGGTTCAAATGGCTCTGAGCACTATGGGACATCTATGGTCATCAGTCCCCTAGAACTTAGAACTACTGAAACCCAACTAACCTAAGAACATCACACAACACCCAGTCATCACGAGGCAGCCTCTTCCAGTTTACAAAACACACTCCTTCTAAATCACTCTAAAATCTGCTGAACAGGACGTCGAAGTGTCGGTCCACGTCGCTATTCCCCCACTTCATTCTCGGATGGAAGGAGATATCCTGTGTCTGCCATTGCCTCGGAATCTTATTCTCATTAGCTTACAAATGGCTTTCGGTGTTACAATTACAGCTGTAGATGGAAAACTAAGAATAGACAGCGCACTGAAGATTAGCAGAATTTAGCATGATAATAGTGTTTCAGTTTTCAATCATTAGGCTTACCCAGTAAGACATACAAAAAAGTATAAGGTTGTGGAAACCAGACGATATTCTTAGGTATGATCATTTGTCTTGAGGAAAGTATGTCTATTATCCTGATACATTTCCCTGTCAATAAATGCGTGTACATTACGAACTACAACAGTTGCACTGCATTCCCTACTTCACAGTCATTACGTTCTTTATCAACTCTCCGTAGTTGAGAAATAACCGCCCGCTTATTTTCCAGAAATACAAAAGTTTAAAGATCTATCAAAAACTTTCGTCTGAATTTTCCCCACTACACAATATGTTAAATAGATGAACGTTTCTTCCAAAAGTTGAGGCTCTCGTAAGTACAACAAAATCGTGACCCAAGGCTGCTTCTGCAGCATTTGTAGAGACCACCAAATATGCCCTCATAATCATTCAAAACCTAACAAAATTATAAAATACTATATATGTCTACTGTTGTAAAAGAACCCAGAATTTGTTCAGCAGAAATTATTATTAATATTTTGTGTTCACACAAGCAGACATTAACGTGCTATTTGCATTAAATCCTTTTGGGAATGTGGCTGCACTATTTTTCGAACTAAAAACCGATATCGAACTCGATTTTTCGGCCGTCTTTTCAGCGGTCCCCTTCAGTCTGCAGCGGTCCTCTTCAGTCGCATACTAGTACCCAAAAGGATTTTATTCAAACTGACGTGAAAGCCGACGCACTGATACAGCACTATTCCTTTCTTGCACTTTGATTCTCTACTGTGCCATTAATGATTATGTGAAGCCGATACAGTTTCCTAAATTCGTAGCCTCGAGTGTGATTCTATCGAGTTCCTCCACAGATAACCGTAGCATCTCACTAAGTCTCACTAAAGTACAAGTAAATGAAGCTCTTGTATTGCCACTACACATTTTTAAAGCGATATTGTTTATTTTAGGCTCGATTCATGAAAGTAAATGCAAGACACCGCTGCAATCGGCGCCTGACTCGCTTTACCGATGCCTGAATTCCCATCCCCCGCCTCCCCATCCATGTCCGTCTTTTAGATGCAGATTCCTTACAGATCCGATCCATAAGTATGTATTTTGAATTATGTTAACGGAAGCTAATTTCACAGATTTCATTCAGCATTATAAGAGGAAGTGGTAGTGTGCAGTTCGTGAAACTACGCGCCAAACCACGTCGCAATGTCTCAGAAAGTGAAACCATCTAGCACACCGTACTTCAGCCGGATGCAGGCCTTCAGTTCGACAGTCTTCTTAAAGCTATCCAGGAGGTGTACGCTATGGGCCGGCACCGATTTTCTACCTCTCTGTTGGCGCTGGGTTTCCGTATTTCCCTTCTTTCATTTTATGTTCATCTATAACAGCGCAGCCGGCCAGAGCGGTTCTAGGCGCTACAGTCTGGAACCGCGGTACCGCTACGGTCGCAGGTTCGAATCCTGCCTCGGGCATGGATGTGTGTGATGTTCTTAAGTTAGTTAGGTTTAAGTAGTTCTAAGTTCTAGGGGACTGATAACCTCAGCAGTTAAGTCCCATAGCGCTCAGAACCATTTTTATAACAGCGCAAAGAGGTACGTCATTGTCGAACAACTTTGTTATCCACGTCATAATGCTATACATGTGGCACACTGCACAGTGTCCGTATGTTGACGGTATTATTGCACAGCGACGCCATCTCACGTTCCATCAAGGTCAGCAGTGAGAACTGGAATTCGGTTCACCAGTCATGTAAGTTTCATGCCACGACCTCCTGAGCTAAACCATATCCGTAGTTGAAGCTATATTTTTTCTGCATGATAAACTTGTAAACGTGTATGCAGAGAATTATAAACGGCGTCGTTCGGCCTTTCCTACGGTAGGCGCTGTTTCGGTTACGCGTAATTGACCTAAGTAAGTATTAACGGCCTGTTATAAACGATTTATAAGATAGCCGCATTTAGTGAGGCAAAAGGTCGCTTTCTGACGTATTTTACATGATTATGATGTCTTACGATGATTTAGTACGGAAAGGTTATTGCTCATAGATGAATATTTCCAACAAATGCCGCTGTACAGCTTTCGTATACTGATAAACGACATTTTACAGAATAGGAGCTTTAAATAAAGTACAAATTTCACATGTTGCTGGGAGCTATCTGAAATTTCGTAAATAAGAATATTTGGCAGCCAATATCACGTGTTGTGATATTTTATTTTTATTTTATTTCCTCAATGACCGTCTTTGACAGAGTCTAAATGTCGTCCTCGGATCTTCAGGGAATCACAGTAATATTATTTCTAGAATACGACAGCATGACTCTATCGAATCCGATCATAGGGGAAATAAAATATGACAATACGCGGTCTTGCTGCAAAATATTCTTGATGTACAAATTGACTATTATTCGACGTGTGTTCGGGACTAGCGTGTCATCAGGAATCTTACATTGCCCATAATCACATCCAAGTTGCCATCGCGTGTGTTTCCTAGCAGCTTTCGGTGTTACTTTTGTCAGAGAGCAAACTTAAAAAATAGAACTACGTAAATATTTAGCAGCTCGTTACAATTACGAGATAAAACCAACAGCACGGCTAAGTAGAAGCATGTAGCTAGCATAAACTTTGGGTCTGTCTCGTAATTCCAAGTAAGCTACCACGTAGTTACTTAATTATATTATTCGACTTTACCACGTGATAAAAGTAACATGAACAGTTATTAGCCAACATATGTGTGCCTACTTGAATGTGATTATGTCCAGTGTAAGAGTCCTGAAGGTGCGATAGACATTAGCCGAAAAATAAGTAATCTATATGCAGCTTAAAGATGTTGTTTTGGAAAAGATCCTTTACCTGATTATAGAAAGCACTTCGAATTATATTTCGTCGTTACACAAATGACCCTTCTGATAACGTACTACATAGTTTCAAATCCGTCCACTTACACCTGAAGGAAGATTGAAGCAGGTCGTACTGTTGAATTTTATACGTTGGTCATGGAAAGATAAATATCTATTACTTATTACATTATGTTTCCAAATGTCCAGATGATTCATTAGTGGACAACTTGAAAAGAAATATAAGTCTTCACTGAAGAATTTGTCTCAAAAGACAGCAGATTTCTGAGCACTGCATAGTTGTGCAAATTTAAATCATTCTTTATTTCACTGAATTATTACGTGGAATGAACAAATTTTACCGCCTGATTTTGTATCCTATCCTCTCGGTAAACGTCATCAATAAAGAAATTAATATTCAATAGAGGTACTCAAGGATGTGGTTATAACCCACACCGCTGGCAGAGACCACAAAACTCTTATACGGCTGCGCTAATGGACTAGACGGACGAATTCCTGCCTCATTAAAACCATTATCCCTCAACGAGATCAGGTTTCAGCCAATTCCCCAACAGTGTTTAATACCCTAACCAAACTTCGGGCAAAAAAGTGTCTGTTTTCTTACATTACGGGTGATAAATAATATTTACTTAACGATCCGATAAATAAATTTCATATGTTTTGCAGATATTTTTACTAAATCAAGAAATAATGACTCACTAAGACGGCCCTTTTGCTAATTTTTAAGATAACCCTTTTTAATCATCATAGTAACCAACTGCGATCACGTAGGAACTTCTATTCCTACATTATTTTTGTTGTTTCCTGTTTTTCTAGTACTCCATCTTCGTGTGTGTCTGCGTGTGTGTGTGTGTGTGTGTGTGTGTGTGTGTGTGTGGTTTAGGTGCGATGATGAAAGGCGAGGTTATTAGTGCCCTTCATATTTTCCTACGTCGTATTGTCTTTCTTCTGATCATGTTCTTCGCGATTTCTTATTTTTATGCTGTGTTGAAAGCCTTCTAAATTTACCTTTTATTTCCAAGCCTTCGATATTCTTTCGAGTTCTTCTGTTATTTCTGTAATCCATGTTATTACTGACTTCTTATTCCAGGAATAGAGTATTATTTCCTTCGTTACCCTTTTCTAATTCATTCGGTAGAGGTGTCCAAAAACGTTTGAGCTTCACTTTGCCATTATTTCTGATATTTGTTACATGTTTTGGTAGATCTCTTTAGCTCTCTTTTTCCAATATTGCTTAGTTTGTATTGCAGCCACTGTTCTTCTAATAAGCCTCCTTACAGTTATCTCTATTCCGTCGAACTTATTGTTCATCGTTAAACTTTGACACGTATATAAAGATTTGGTCTTACCACTGTCGTTTAGTGATTACCTTTATATTTGCAGAGGTGCATCTCTTGTTGTAGATATTTTAGATTAAACTATGTATTCTACCCGTTTTACTGATCCTTGCATCTATTGCTGAGTTTTGTAATTCATTCTGCCGTATAGTGCCTTCAAGACTTTCAGATTTACTAACTTCAAGTAAATTTCACTTATTTTTGTTCCTATGTGTTTTAGTGCACTTTCTCTGTTTGACATTATTTTTTGTCTGAAATTCTGAGACATGTTCTTTCGGCTATCCATTCTAGAATATTATATTTAGTTTGGTATAGACCAGTGCATTTCATATGCCATTATCGAAGTTCCTTAGGCCATTTTTTTCATTGGTACCATACTCGAAACATTAAATGGCTCTGAGCATTATGGGACTTAACATCTCAGGTCATCAGTACCCTAGAAGTTAGAACTTCTTAAACCTAACTAACCTAAGGACATCACACACATCCATGCCCGAGGCAGGATTCGAACCTGTGGCCGTAGACTGAAGCGCCTAGAGCCACTCGGCCACATCAGCCGGCTCTAAACATTAATTCCACACCTGTAAATCGTGGAGAATAGAATTGGTATTCTTGAGTCATTCTCGTAATAATGAGTGATAGCCGCTGGCTGTTCAGCCAAGTAATACAAGTTGTGCTTTATCCAAATTTATTTTCAATATTTTGACATTTTAGACTCCTAGAAATTGAGCACTGGATCGCCTCATTATCTGTAAATATTCCTTCATTCGCTGAAAATTGGCTTGAAGCCCAGCTATTTGCTATCAGATTTCCAAATGAAAAGATGAGTGAATACGGGAATGGTTCAAAGGGCTTTGAGCGCTATGGGAGTTAACATCTGAGGTCATCAGTCCCCTAGAACTTAGAACTACTTACACCTAACTAACCTAAGGACATCACACACATCCACGCCCGAGGCGGGATTCGAACCTGCGACCGTAGAGGAAGCGCAGTTCCAGACTGAAGCGCCTAGAACCGCTCGGCCACACCGGCCGGCGTACTGGAATGTACACTACTGGAAATGGAAAAAAGAACACATTGACACCGGTGTGTCACACCCACCATACTTGCTCCGGACACTGCGAGAGGGCTGTACAAGCAATGATCACACGCACGGCACAGCGGACACACCAGGAACCGCGGTGTTGGCCGTCGAATGGCTCTAGCTGCGCAGCATTTGTGCACCGCAGCCGTCAGTGTCAGCCAGTTTGCCGTGGCATACGGAGCTCCATCGCAGTCTTTAACACTGGTAGCATGCCGCGACAGCGTGGACGTGAACCGTATGTGCAGTTGACGGACTTTGAGCGAGGGCGTATAGTGGGCATGTGGGAGGCCGGGTGGACGTACCGCCGAATTGCTCAACACGTGGTGCGTGAGGTCTCCACAGTACATCGATGTTGTCGCCAGTGGTCGGCGGAAGGTGCACGTGCCCGTCGACCTGGGACCGGACCGCAGCGACGCACGGATGCACGCCAAGACCGTAGGATCCTACGCAGTGCCGTAGGGGACCGCACCGCCACTTCCCAGCAAATTAGGGACACTGTTGCTCCTGGGGTATCGGCGAGGACCATTCGCAACCGTCTCCATGAAGCTGGGCTACGGTCCCGCACACCGTTAGGCCGTCTTCCGCTCACGCCCCAACATCGTGCAGCCCGCCTCCAGTGGTGTCGCGACAGGCGTGAATGGAGGGACGAATGGAGACGTGTCGTCTTCAGCGATGAGAGTCGCTTCTGCCTTGGTGCCAATGATGGTCGTATGCGTGTTTGGCGACGTGCAGGTGAGCGCCACAATCAGGACTGCATACGACCGAGGCACACAGGGCCAACACCCGGCATCATGGTGTGGGGAGCGATCTCCTACACTGGCCGTACACCACTGGTGATCGTCGAGGGGACACTGAATAGTGCACGGTACATCCAAACCGTCATCGAACCCATCGTTCTACCATTCCTAGACCGGCAAGGGAACTTGCTGTTCCAACAGGACAATGCACGTCCGCATGTATCCCGTGCCACCCAACGTGCTCTAGAAGGTGTAAGTCAACTACCCTGGCCAGCAAGATCTCCGGATCTGTCCCCCATTGAGCATGTTTGGGACTGGATGAAGCGTCGTCTCACGCGGTCTGCACGTCCAGCACGAACGCTGGTGCAACTGAGGCGCCAGGTGGAAATGGCATGGCAAGCCGTTCCACAGGACTACATCCAGCATCTCTACGATCGTCTCCATGGGAGAATAGCAGCCTGCATTGCTGCGAAAGGTGGATATACACTGTACTAGTGCCGACATTGTGCATGCTCTGTTGCCTGTGTCTATGTGCCTGTGGTTCTGTCAGTGTGATCATGTGATGTATCTGACCCCAGGAATGTGTCAATAAAGTTTCCCCTTCCTGGGACAATGAATTCACGGTGTTCTTATTTCAATTTCCAGGAGTGTATTACAGCTGAAGTGATAACTATTATAGCAGTATGGATAGCAAAAAAAATAACTAAAAGAGGAAAAATTACACTTTTCGATGTGCCTGAATCTGAAAATTTATAATGCGTCTGTATTAACAGTTTTTGCTGACGACTGTGAGACATAGAATTTAACCTGAAAACTGCATTGAGGTGACAAGACTCATGATCTAATGATATGCATCCATACGGATGGCGGTAGTATCGCGTACACAAGGTATAAATGGGCACTGAATTTGCGGAGTTGTCATTGTAACTCACGTGATTCATGTGGAAAAGTTTGCAACGTGATTATGGCCACAAGACGACAATTAACAGACACTGAACGCGGAATGGTTGTTGGAGCTAGAAGCTTTGGACATTCCATTACGGAAATCCTTAGGATATTGAATATTTTGAGATCCACAATGTCAAGAATGTGTCGAGAATACCAAATTTCAGGCATTGCCTCACACCACGGATAACGCAGTGACCGACCGGGAGCAGCGGTGTTTGCAAAGATTTGTCAGTGCTAACAGACAAACAACACTGCGCGAAATAACCGCTGGAATCAACGTGGGACCTTCGGATAACGTATCCGTTAGGACAGTGCGGCGAAATCAGGCGTTAGTGGGCTATGGCAGCAGACGACCGACGCGAGTGCCTTTGCCAACAGCACGACACCGCCTGCAGCGCCTCTCCTGGGCTGGTGACCATAGACGACTGGAAAACTGTGACCTGGTCAGATGAGTCCCGATTCCATTTGATGAGAACTGATGGTAGGGTTCAAGTATGACGAGACTCACGAAGCCACAGACCCAGGATCACAAAAAAGCACTATGCAAGCTGGTTGTGGTGTCACCGCCAGACACCATACTTGCTAGGTGGTAGCTTTAAATCGGCCGCGGTCCATTAGTACATGTCGGACCCGCGTGTCGCCACTGTCAGTGATCGCAGACGGAGCGCCACCACAAGGCAGGTCTCGAGATACGGGATAGCACTCGCCCCAGTTGTACGGACGACTTTGCTAGGGACTACACTGACGAAGCCTCGCTCCTTTGCCGAGCAGATAGTTGGAATAGCCTTCAGCTAAGTCCATGGCTACGACCTAGCAAGGCGCCATTAGCCTTACATAGCAACTGATACTTATCGTATAAAGCATGTCTCATCAAGAACGATGTATACAACAAGGATGGATTAAAGTTAAGTATTCCAAAAGCTACGTACTTTTCTTTATAGCATTCATTACGTATCCTGCTTCAGACCTCACGCCATCCTTCGTGTGTTTATAGCGTGCATTGCGGTCCCCTCAAATCACACTGTGTCGGAACTTCTGTCGACACATCACTGGTGGTGACTCCATAATGGAGTGGGCTACGTGTTTACATGGAACTGAACCGATAAGTGACTGGAAATATCTTTAGCTACGTGGAGACGTTTTCCAGCCACTGATGGACTTCATGTCCTTAACAACGATGGATTTTTTATGGACGACATTGTGCCCTGTCACAGGGTCACAATGATTCGAGAATGGTTTCAAGAACATTCTGTACAGTTAGAGTGAATGATTTGGCCACCCATATCGTGCGATATGAATCCCATCGAACATTTATGGGAGGTAATCGAGAGGTCAGTTCGCGTACAAAATCCCACGACACTAACATTTTCGCAATTGTGGACAAGCATGGCTCGGTATCTCTGCAGTGGCTTACAAGGACTCGCAGATTACATGCTACGTAGAGTTGTTACACAACGCTGGGCGAAAAAAGGTCCGACATGACAGTAGGAGGTATCCCTTGACATTTGCCATCTCAGTGTATTTAAAATCAATGATCGTTCACGCTGTCTTGCTGAGGTGAAGATGTATAGGTTTCAGAGGTCGTAACCATGTTATCTTTACAGAATGTTTCGACAGTTGCCCTAGTTTTCTTCGTCAGGTGTGCAGCGCACAATTCGTTACTCGCTGTCTGCATTCCAACCAAACTGTGAACGGGACTCGACGGCGGAGCTCTATCGATTGTTTTCTGGCGCCGTTAGACAATACAACACTCTACAAAAAACCTAAACCAACAGAAAGCCTATGCAAAAAAAAGGATATAAGGAAAATACCTTTAGACAATGACTTTCCAACTGAAATGTCTTAATAGGAACATATCGATGATCAGACCGTAAAGAGAAAGAGAACAAAGCTCCCTACGTTTCGTTCATTTTCATATTTTGTGCCTTAATCCACCGTTCTCGTCACAGTTCCTTAATGATGTATCTAGTGTGAGTGTTCTTTTGCAGATGGTGTTTGCGTGTAAGAATTTACGCGATCAGACTTTCAACAAAGAAGGTTGTTTCCAAGCTGAATAATCGCTTAAAAACTTGTGTATCGGTTATGTGTAAAAGTAGTAATAATTACATTTTAACATTCAGTGAGTGTCGAAAGAAATGCGTTTCTACGAAAGACGACGCAGACGAAAACGTTTAAATCGCCATGATACAGGGACTCTCAGGGTGAATAGACGATATTCAGCGATATAACAGGAGCTCTCATTTGGAACCCATGCTCTACCCTGAGCGGCTACCGAGACAGAACACACCTAACTTACATTTGTTTTGGGGCTAGGCATATCTCAGCCGCCCTTACTACATCAGCTGGATTGGTCATGGTAGTACAATCAACTGACAACCAAGATCGCGAGACATTATGCCATCAGATTTTTGTTTACAGGATCAGATGAAATATGAGGTGAACAAACGAAAGGTAAATACGCGAGATGAACTGCTTTGTCGTATCATGGACCCGGCTGCCCTCATTTGGGAACGTGCAGAGCCACTCAGACAAGAAACACAACATGTTCTCCCAAAAATAAACAAATGCATTGAAACTGACATTGGAATATTGGAACATTTATTGTGAATCGTACAGCAGCTGTAATGCGACGTGTATGATAATTCTTAGAGGTGAATATTTTAAAAATATTTCAATTGGTGTTTTTTAAAACGCACCTCGTAACGTTTACTACCTGTTGTACACGCGGAAACTTGACAACATATTGAATAATACAAATAATAAGTAATCATGTACATTCAATGTGTTCTATCTCGAGAAAAGTTCGGAGTAGGGCATAGGTCCATATGAAGATTTATGCTTCGAATGATCGTTGCTATCGTATCAAGAAACCCTAACCATTCCTCCTGACACATCTATACCCCGCAAGCCAGCTTACGACAAGTGGTGGACGGGTATTTCGGGCAAATCGTCACTTTTCCATTTCCTGTTGCCTTGTTGGACGATGTAAGGTAAAGCCGTCTTCGGTAAGCCTCCGTAAGAACTTAGCTTTCTCTTTTTTATCGTCATGGTCAACGTGGTGAAACATCTGTTTTCGGCTAATCGCCGTGTCTTCTATTGATTATATGTGGTAAAGTTGCCAGACTAACGAACTGTATTCAAGACTCGGATGGAAAAGAAATTCGTAGGTTATATGCTGTATTTTCTGTGTTTTACCTTTCCTGTCGACAGCTGCATGCAGTTCACAAGGTGTACTTTGCATTCTTTTGCAACCACTCTATGCTCTGCGAGGAATTCTCTTAGGCAACAATTAAAAGCATTTACTTGAAGCACAACGTCTTTTTTTTTAGGTGCGGACAGTAGTTTCCACGGGAAGTTTCACAAACTCTTCTCCTAACAGCAAAGGTTTTTTTCCCTACGCATTAGCACCTATACCTTTCGTAGATCGTAGTCAGCTGGACTGGAGTTTGGCGCCGCCGACCATTTAGACTTGGACCTGTAAGCTCGACTGCTTTTGTTTCACTGATGTACCGCCGTTCGAGGTTTATTAATTTGGTCTGACAACAGATGGTGGCTTCCATATTCCAAGCTACTTAACTCTTACGGATTAGTTACTCGTCACGAGGAAGTAGTTTCGGTGCCACGAAACCGCTTGTGATCTGATAACACAAAGATTAAATACAGCTGAACCGGCTTCTATATCACCAAGAATATCTTATAGGTCTCGATTGCTATGGGGGTGAGAGGATGTGCTTTCCGAAACGTCGCCATCGCTCTGTAAAACAACATTATTAGTAACTCCAGAACATTTCTTAATCGTCATCTTCATTCTAGGGTTTGACGAATTAGCCTGTACTAATACTCATCGTTTCCTGCACCGGAGTCAGGTAACGTATGCGATGAACTGGCTTCTAAAGTTTATATTATCCGCGTACTGTGTTTATTAAACTATTTAATTCTTTTCACACGTCATCGTTATTTATTTTCCAGCGCTACAATATATACCTACATTGCACCGTCGGTGCACCGGGCTCTTATGTTTTCTCCAATCGCATATTTCTCGTAACAAATGAAACTGAAGTCAAATGCTACCCAGTTATATAACTAGCAGGAGTGGAGTCCTCGTAGTGTTTTGCATTTACCGGTGATGTAATATCTGAGTCACAACCACCTGAGGCTATGTTTGTCACTATAAAACATTTCACTGTCGCTCGCACCATTATCATAATTATATTCTATGAAACTGGTTGTTCAGCGGGGATGTAATAAAAAAGCGCGAATAACGGTAATTGTGTATGACAGATGAAAGACCGTCGTAAATGGGGTAACAGTGGTGTAAATTTAACGTTTTCCATGTAACGGATTTGCGTTAATTTGATAATGGAGTGAAGCGTTGGTGTCAGAATTGTAGAGGGGGTAGAGTCTGACTACGGCAAGTAGGTTCAAGTGGACATAGGTTAAAGTAATTATACAGACGTGAAAAGACTTACACAGGATAAAGTAGGGTAAAATGTTGCGTCGAGCCAGTCGTCAGACAATAACAGCACGCAAAAGCCAACGATGAAAGTAACAGGATTAGAAGAAATCGGAGGATATATGACAAGTTTCTAAACACTGTATGCTGCAAAGCGGTAAATAAAACCGAAATGAGATTCTAAAGGCTATGGCTGTTCATATTAGATATTACGCCCATCAGGGGAAAAAGAGAATCGAGTTGTTTGAGATGTAGTGTTACAGAAGAATGCTGTAAATTAAGTGGAGAGATAAGATAAGAAGTGAGGAGATTCTCCGCAGCGGCGAGGAGATAGTTGTGTGGAGAACACTGGCTAGAAGAAATGGTGTGATGGCTGATCACGATCCATCAGGAAGTAACGCCCATGGTACTAGGGGACAAAAAATTGGGGAAATATAGATGTTAGAGTACATCATACAAATAAACGAAATGTTGCGTATACGTGATACTCTCATTACTGTGAGTAGAGATGCTGGTACGGAATGGAAGCGCTATATCTACATGCAGGGATTTTTCATCCCAAACTACTCTGATGTGCAAAACTTCAAGTCGAAAACAAATGTCGCATGATATGTCACTGCCGAGCAACTCGATAAGATTTGGACCGTACATATGAAGAACTGCTACATTATTGCACAGAATATAACTGAAATCAATACTCAATGAGACGAACAGAAACGATAGTCGGTCCAAAGACAGTACGTACAGTGAAGGCACCGTGATTTGTGATGGTTCCCTCGGCATTAAAGACGTCGGGACATGGTAATTAAGAGGCCTGGCCTCAAGGTTGGTATGGAAAATGGAAATGAGCTTTGGCGTCATTGGCTGGGAGGCTCCTTGCGGGGCAGGTCCGGCCCCCTTGGGCGATCTGTGCGCCGGATGGGGATGAAATGATGATGAAGGCAGCAGCACAACACCGAGTCCCTGAGCCAAGAAAATCCCCGACCCAGCCAGGAATCGAACCCGGGCCCCTATGACGGCAATCCGTCACGCTGACCACTCAGCTATTAGGGCGGACAGTTGGTATGGAGATCTTGTGGTAGTCGGTGCATCTGGACGTGCTGCAATACTCTTTCCCAGGCATCCTGCTTGTGAACAATGGGGTTTACGTCGAAGGAATGGCCAGGCCACTCCATTCGTGGAATATCCTCTCGTTTCAAAAGCTTCTTCACATGGGCATTCGAAGTGGTCGTGCATTGTCATCCACAATAATGAAGCCAGGTTTGAATGTACCTCTGCAAAGACGCACGTGCGGAAGGGGCACAGTGTCACAATGATATTGATTTGTGAGTGTACCGTGTTCAAAGATTCGGTGTCCAATACAACCATGATATATTTTCCCTCCCCGGACCATAACACTTGGACCACCAGAATTATCACCTTCGACAGAGCTTCTGGTTGCATTACGTACCATCATTTGTCGAGAGGTGGGAATATGTATTGCACTCTGGTACACTGCCGAACGTGATCTTATTGGTAGCCCAGGTGTCATGGTGTGGGAAGGCACAATACTAAGCTCCATATCTTTTAACAGGGTACACCCAACAGTCAACGTTACTGTGACCCCATACTCCTTCCCCAACTGCGTCTTTTCAGGGGTGTGTTCGATCCTGACTTCATTCGTATGGATGACAATGCGAGACCTCGTCGAATTGAGCAGGTGGAGGAATTCATGGATCGAGAGTGTTTTCGATGAATGGAATGGCCTACCATTCCCCAGACTTAAAAGAGCACGAGTGAGATGCGTTGAAGAGACGGACTGCAGCACATCCACACGCACCAACGATCATCCAACACTTGTCAAATGGTTCAAATGGCTCTGAGCTCTATGGTACTTAACATCGGAGGCCATCAGTCCCCTAGAACTACTTAAACCTAACTAACCTACGGACATCACACACATCCATGCCCGAGGCAGGATTCGAACCTGCGACCGTAGCAGCAATGCGGTTCCGGACTGAAGCGCCTAGGACCGCTCGGCCACAGCGGCCGGCCAGCAGTTGTCATCCACGCTAGTGAACAAATCGAACGCGCTACGACAAGAGCTTCTTACCAATCTTGTGGCGAGCATGCGTTGCTGTCCTGGTGATCACACACCCTTCTTAAGAGCCATGTCCCGCCTTTTACGCCGGCCGCGGTGGTCTAGCGGTTCTGGCGCTGCAGTCCGGAACCGCGGGACTGCTACGGTCGCAGGTTCGAATCCTGCCTCGGGCATGGGTGTGTCTGATGCCCTTAGGTTAGTTAGGTTTAAGTAGTTCTAAGTTCTAGGGGACTTATGACCTAAGATGTTGAGTCCCATAGTGCTCAGAACCATTTGAACCGCCTTTTACGAGATATTAATGTTACTTGCGGAGTGCCACATTATGCGCAAGTTACTTTCGTCCTTAAGTTTTGCACGCCAGGCATTTGGTCTAGAAGAGCAGCGGTGATGCTGTACCGTAAACTTTCTGATCATTATACTGTGCGTAAGTCCCTGGATGAAATTATCAACCTGTCCACGATGACTCATAGAGTGCGACTGAGCTAATGGTGATCCTTCCATCGGATGGCAACACTAGACTCTGCAGACTGTATGGTACAATTTGCACTGGGTGTTATTGTGTCCCTTTCTACTATCACCGTAATGAAAACACAAACACGATATAACAATTCACAAATGACATCGGAGTTACCTATATTAAACAATTACGCTTATGACTTACGACGCAAGAGCGGCCAAAATGATGTCAGTAAAACTGGTATTACGTGGGGTACGAATGCCGGCCGATGTGGCCGAGCGGTTCTAGGGGCTTCAGTCTGGAACCGCGCGACCGGTACGGTCGCAGGATCGAATCCTGCCTCGGGCATGGATGTGTGTGATGTCCTTAGATTAGTTATGTTTAAGTAGTTCTAAGTTCTTGGGGACTGATGACCTCAGATGTTAAGTCCCATAGTGATCAGAGCCATTTGAACCATTTTTTTGGGGTACGAATAACTGCCGCGAATGCAAAAAGTATAATTAATTGGAAGAAAAGTTCTGCGAATGCTGCACATTGGGGTTCATAAGGATATTACGCCTTAATAATATAGAATGAGATGGCCGAGAATGAGATAATGAAATAAAGGTGACTAGAAAATGTAAACCAATAACAGTGATATTTTTGCGGATGGCGCAGCTAAAGACCACGTGCCAATTTCAGTTCCCTATTCGTTGTTCTCTTCTTTTTTTCAGTACTCGTTTATCTGTTCAAAAAAAATGTTCAGATGTTTGTGAAATCTTGTGGGACTTAACTGCTAAGGTCATCAGTCCCTAAGCTTACACACTACTTAACGTAAATTATCCTAAGGGCAAACACACACACCCATGCCCGAGGGCCCGAGGGAGGACTCGAACCTCCACCTGGACCAGCCGCACGTTTATCTGTTCATTATATTTTCTTTCTTTCTTTTTCTTTCTGACTACTTATTGTCGGATTTTTTTTCACTCTTCTACTTTGGAATCCTTCCGTATTCATTACTTTTTCCCCTAAACACCTGTCGGTAGTTTCTTCAGTATTTATATTATTTTTTCCTACATCCTTTTTTATTTCATAAAGCCAACATGTTGTTGAAACCAACATGCTGTCTCGGAATCGATATACTGCAGGGAGTCATCGTATTCGACCTCAACAGCTTTACACATTCCAGTTTTTCTGTTCCTCCAGATCATTAATTTAAACCACCAGGAATTACGTCTATTAATTACTCAGATGACGCTGTATAATCTTAAAATACCTGTTGTACTACTGCATACTTAACACCTGCTTCAAAGGTGCTTAAGCAGGAGCAACTTTCATTTTATCGTAATGATCTGGTCTTATCACATTTCCCCATAAGTTCCCAGCAGTGTTAATTTTTTTTCTTTTTGTCAAAGTCATACAACTTCACGACATGCTCTGTGGAAGCTGTTGGAAGTGGCAAATTATTGTCTTACTTGGAAAGAATAATGTAGTCATAAATTGTTACAGGTAGGAAATACAGTTTCTTAAGACCATCTTAGTGATTCATCTCAAGTGGTCAGGTGTAAAATGAAACAGAATGTAAAGTATAAAGCTCTTGCGTATCTGTATTACGAATAAAGTAAACTTAAGGAGACAGTAGTAAAAAGTATTAAACGAAGAGAGACGAAAAAATGCTCCGAATGAGGATGTTGAATATATTGCGTTGAAAATCAGCGCGCTGCCCATTACGATGAAAGCGATAACGTGTTCGTGTGAAGTGTTTACTTACATCAAAATGATCCTCACAGAAATAAACACGCATAGCGACCACTGTCTCATTTGGAAGTGTACGAGCAAGCTGCAACCGTATTTTAAGCTTCTTCTCATTCCCTTAACACGTAAAAACAATTTTTCCGGAGTTTTTGTGACTGTATTTTTACAATGTTGTACTACACGAGACTTGTAGCTCATTACCACGAAACATAAATTCTGAAACAGGATATCACTGTTAATGAGATTTATGAGAGTAGGAGGAGCATGTTAGCCAATGACGTAAGAGGCATCACAAGACTCAAATGGACCGGTTTAGAAGGATTTCAAATTATTTGATTTTCATATCGGTTTCTTTAAAAAAAAATACTGAAATTCATGAGGGAAAAAATGTTATGAGTATAAAATGACGTGACTGAATATAATAAAATTTATTATTGCCGGGCGAGCTGAAATTCCGAAACCATTGATCAGTCACGTAAAGGGCCGTAAGAGGAAAACGTGGTATCGAAACCATAAAACCTGTACTACAATTAATGGAAGAGTCATCTAGTCTGATGATTCTTGTTCATATGTTTCCAACTTCTGATCAAGTTACCGTCGCAAGAGTGAAACATCCCAGCGATTCCATGAGTATTTGTGAGGACTTGTTTTGTGAGCACGAGAATAGCATCGCATCCCACCTCTTACCACCCCCCCCCCCTCCCCCCCACTCCCCATCCACCACCCATCGTAGTCACCAGGCCTCAACTTTACTGAGCCTTTGTGGTCTATCTTTGTGACCGCTATCCATTTTCATCTCCGTGAGCTGAACCTGCCACGATTTTGCAAGAAGAATATTACAAGAATTCCTTGAAAACTATAAAGGACCTGTATTTATCTACTCCGAGACGAGTAGAAGCTGTTTCGCACGCTGACGCTTTTACTGCACCGTATTTCGCATAGTAATATTTTTTGTTTCCATATTTTTGTCAACCCCCTGTAACAAGCAATGAGGACGTCAGTGAAATAGTTTATCCCCTACACAGTTTAGTATTTACTTTAAAGAAAAGTAATGTCTACAATGCAAGACCATGAACGGGCTATTGGGCTGACTGCGGGTAGAGCGCAGCCTTTCCTCGCCACGGCCTTAGCATGGGGAGGTTGTGAGCCGCTTTACACCCACGGGAAACGTCTCCTTTACTCTGGCGATAGCAGGCTGAATGGACGTGGGGCCGTCTTGAAGGAACTAGAACGGGGAAACACCAACGTTCCTACGCGGTATCGAACTCGATATAGAAGTAATCATTACTTAACGGAAGTTCAGAGCATGACTGGGAATTAAATGAAAGAATTCTCTTTAATACAGCGTTGTTTGTTGATGATGAGTGATTATCATCCAATAGAGGTGGCACAGACGGTCCGTAGTGGATTCCAGAGAGTGTTGCTTTCCAACCGCGATGTGCTGCTCGCCGATAGGTGACGGGTGTGGAGCTCACAAGCTTTAAGGAAGAAAAGACAGACCGGAAACTAGAGATTTCTAGCACGGGCTGCTGAATGTGACGGTTGACACACAGAGATTTGCTGTGGTTCGCTCGAATTTCAGTTTACGGTCGGCACTAGCTGATGTGGTGCCGAAGTGTACTTTATTAGTTGTGGTAGACAGCAATGGAGATCCAGCAATGTCTACACGTGCAGTTGTGTTGGAAATGTGATGTCTGGCAGCTGTATCAGTGGAAGAGTGCCTCCTCAGCGTCACGTGTTACCAGCTGGCGGTGCACAGGCTACCGTGGAGATACAGCGCCTGGTATGACTTGAAGCTCCACGTCGCAGTGAGCTGAGCGGCATTAGGCGGCGGCATTGAGTGACTAGCAAAAGTGGTATACGGTGGATGCTAAGAGCCTTTACACTGAGGTGCGAAAAGTCATGAGATGCCTTCCAATACCGTGGCGAAACTCCATTTGCCCAGGGTAGTGCAGCAACTCGGCATGGGCTCAACAAGTCGCTGGAATTTTTGGACATGGTTGTGGAGATGAAGCAGCGATTAGTATGATTAATCAATTATTCAAAAACAGTCTTAATCGCATTTATTATTATTATATCGCCAACCGGTTTCAACCGGATGTAGGGGTCATCTTCTGGGTGTTTACACCATTGGTCCACTGCTGGTGGTGTCACTCCTGTCTACATAGTTTCCTGCCGTTATGTAGACGGGAGTGACAACACCAGCAGTCGACCAATGGTGTAAATGCCCAGAAGATGACCCCTACGTCGGGTTGAAACCGGTTGGCGATATAATAGTAATAAATGCGATTAAGACTGTTTTTGAATAATTGAAGCCGCTGGAAGTTCTCTGCAGAAATTCTGAGCCATACTGCCTCCACAGCCGTCCATAACAACGGAAGTGTTACAGATGCTGGGTGTCCCATAATTGTTCGATGAGATGCGTGTCGCGCAATCCGGCTGGCCATTTCACTCCCTCGCACTGTCCAGTACGTTCTCCAGACCAGTCGCGAATAAATGTGTCCCGGTGACATGGCGCATTGTCATTCATAAAAATTCCACAGTTTGGAAACATGAACCCCACGAATGGCTGCAAATGGTCTCCAAGTAGCCGAACATAACCATTTCCAGTCAATGAAACGTTCAGTTGGGCAAGAAAACCCAGTCCATTCCATATAAACACCGCCCAGAGCATTGTGGAGCTACAATCAGCTTGCACAGTGTCTTGTTCACAACTTGGCTCTATGGCCTCGTGGGGTATGCGGCACACGTGATCTCTACCATCAGCTCTTACCAAATAAAATCGGGACTCATCTGACCAGGTCAGTGTTTTCCAGTCGTATACGATCGAACCGATATGGTCACGAAATTAGAATTATATATTAATACTCTCAGCTGCTGACGGGCGTTGATATATGTCAACGTGAACAGGTGAAAATGTGTGTCCCGACCGGGACTCGAACGTGGGATCTCCCGCTTACATGGCAGAAGCTCTAATCCAACTGAGCCACCGAGGGCACAGACGATAGTGCGACTGCAGGGACTATCTTGCGCACGCCTCCCGTGAGACTCACATTCTCACCTTGTATGTCCACACACTACATTCGTAGTGTCCCTACCCAACACATTCATTACTCGTGGAAGACATTCTTACCAAGTCCCGTGAGAGTTCAGGTAATATGTGTGCTTCCGCACAGAAGAAGAGGATCATGGCCGGTACTGTCAGAACTATATACTTATATGGATATGGTATCTGTTCTTTCGGACATGTCCACGAGTAATGAGTTCGTTTCTTGTTTTAGAAGTTATCTGTACCAAATGTAACCTGACTGTTCGTGATACTTCAGGCAGCCGCTGTCGGCATAGTATGGGGCCAGGGGCTGCGTTGTACCCGTTTGAAACACATGGTTTTCACTTGCAGGTATTTAATTATCGTAAAGTTATGTAATAAAGTGTTGTGAATTTAAAATTCAGTTACCTCTTGGTTATTATTCTTATACTATTGAGTTTGCACGTAAATTTATCCTTCCCCTTGTGTTTATGACTGTTCTCTAGCTGTATTTTCGTTGCCTCAAGTTCAGAGTTGAATTAATGGAGACACACTTTGGTCCCAAAAGGAAGAAATCTTACATTTTAAAGTTCTTCTTCGCTGATGAAACGGGTGGGAGGGGGGGGGGGGGGGTAGCAGTTCAGCTCTCAGAGATCGGAGCATTTCGTTAAACAGATCTGCTGGAGAGGTGCAAGAGGTTACAGCAAAATTTCTACACAAAAGCGCAAGGCTTTTGGAGGCAAATATTCAGTCCGAACAAAAACAACCGTAGATCATAGAACTACTGAAGAGAAGACTGAAATTTTTGAATGTGATGGGTGGTGCAAGTTTTGCTTTACACTTCAGAGACCCGTCACATGATTTCTAAAGACCTCAGTAAGATCAGAAATGGCGTTCCTGAAATAGATGGATAGCTTCGTGGGACTGGATGGATTTAAAAGCCACTATGTGTGGAGATAACTGAACATTTTCTAAAACAGATGGTAGAAACAACGAACATAAATAAAGACGGCTCTCGCTCCTGAGTGAAGCATAACTAAAGAATTTCTACCATACAAGCCGAATGGTAAAACAGACTTTGTAAGACCAATGGAAACAGCTTCCTGTCGCCGGAAAAAGTTGCTCGCCTACTGCTTGAAATAAAGAGAAGAAGATATTAGTTTATATAACGATTTCAAAGGAAGCGGCCGCAAAATAACACATTACTTGACAGATCAGTAGTCAGCAGCAAAGGCCAGATATGTAGATAAGGAGGCCACGGTAACATACTATCAGGCAAACAAGATGTCAGACTGTGACTTAATTTTAATACATTTAACTTAACAGCGAGCGTATTGGCATACGAATCCTCCTCTCGCAACCCATTGTCGTGTGTTGTTCATTTCTCTACAAGCTCTGCAACTGGGCACAAACAGAAAAAGGGACAGAGTGGCTTGTAAGCAGATCGCTATTATTTTGCTGCGGTCTTGCCGCAACAGTAACACCGGTTCCCGTCAGTTCATCAATGTTAAGCGCTGCCGGGCTGGGCTAGTACTTGGACGGGTGACCATCCGGTCTGCCGAGTGTTGTTGGCAAGCGGGGTTCACTCAGGCCTTGTGAGGCAAACTGAGGAGCTACTTGACTGAGAAGTATCGGCTCCGGCCTCGGAAACTGACATACGGCCAGGAGAGTGGTGTGCTGACCACATGCCCCTCCATATCCGCATCCAATGACGCCTGTGGGCTGAGGATGAAACCGCAGCGGCCGGTAGTGCTGGGGCTTCATGGCCTGATCGGGGGGAGTTCAGTTTTGTTTTGTTTCAACAACACCAAATTATGAAAGAAGTGGCAGAAAATCCCCCCGGTGTCGAATTAGACAAAAAAAAAAAAAAAAAAAAAAAACCACCAAGATTATTTCTAAATTTATCATTTACTCATAGTTTAAGAGAAACAGGAAAACATGTCACTATCTTCCATAGAGTGAGTCATCAATAAAGCGGTAAAACAGAGAAATTCAAAGCGTTGAGACAGTCACTGCTGCCACGGGTGAATCATGATTGGAAAACGAGAGGACAAAACATACAATGTTACACTGCCAATCCGCACAACACAGTTCAACTTGCGGCAGCATGCACACTATACAGAATTCAGGGTTAATGTTGCACTCTATATCGCCTACTGACGTCCTATTACATTGTATTCTACGTAAGAAGCTATGAACCATGTTATTGGTAACAACCGTGTTGGGATTTCGCGCGGTGCCAGTTGTTCTGTACGTCTTCGATGAGTGGTTTTCAGTAATGCAATGAGTAGTGATTTAGGAACTGGGAAGTTATTTTTGACTGTCTGATACCTGTTATTGTGAATTGTTGTGATCTGCTCTAATTAATAAGTGAGATGATCGAGGATATATATTATGCTAAAACCCTCTAATAATGAATAAGTAAACAGTTCTACATCTCCTTGTGGAAATGCCTTCGTTCGAATTATAAGAAATTTGTTTAGATTGGGCAATAATGTATCGACGAGTGGTTTCTGAATAGCGACTCACAAGCAACTGATAAGATGTAGAAGTCTGTGTGAACAGCAGCCGGCCGCGGTGGTCTAGCGGTTCTGGCGCTGCAGTCCGGAGCCGCAGGACTACTACGGTCGCAGGTTCGAATCCTGCCTCGGGCATGGGTGTGTGTCATGTCCTTAGGTTAGTTAGGTTTAAGTAGTTCTAAGTTATATGGGACTTATGACCTGAGATGTTGAGTCCCATAGTGCTCAGAGCCATTTGAACCATTTTGTGAACAGCAATTGCTGTTGAGTATTTAGTTTCCTGTCGAGAACTGGAAACATCGACAGCGGGCATTTCACGTCTACTGCTGGCTAAAGATTGCATCTAGTCTTTTCGTATACGAATTAGTAATTTGTTGCAAATGCAAAATTAAGGCGAGCCACAAAAGATGACATTTTGTCGAAACGTCCGTCGTAATAAAGATGTGATAAACAATAAACAAGGTCTACTTTATTTTCATTAACACTACAAGAATAAAACTTCACACGTTAGGATTTTGGTGCACCGCTTTGTTCGGTAAGTAGTTTCCGATAAGTCGATAACAACGACTGTTTACAGGCAGTGGAAACGATCTAGCGCGCCGTGAGGTAGAATACATTGTTATAAAAGGTAAAATTTAGACCACTGTTACGAATTGTACCAAAGTTTTTAGAAATTTAAATTTTGGTGATTCGGAACACGTGAGTTTGAAGTTGAAACGTCTGTCGTAGACCAGAATCCTATGCAGAAACCTGAAAGCCTTTGTGTAAGAAATATTTATGTAAGGTGGTGCTCAACACCTGCAAGACAGTTGCTGTGAGGCATATTTTTATAATTACACCGTCAGCTGCTGTCATAAAATTTATTAAGTTGCTGCTAGTTTCTGTCTACACATAGAGCATCCTCGGGCATTGGTCAAAAAGAATATTAAGAATAACTTTGTATGATGCTGTTTGACAGTTAGCAACTAAAAGTATGGGATTGTACTGATTGCGAAAGTACTGCAGCACATGTTATGACACACTGAAACTTGCCTATGTAACTTGTTGTTAAGGATAATATAAGCAACACAACAGAAAGTAAACGCTTTAATAAATATTTTGACCCAGTGCCAGAAGATGGTCCACGTACTGACAGAAACTAGAAGTAACTTATGCAACGTTTTTGACAGCAATTGATGCTATAGCTATATAAACACGTCTTTGATGAATCGCTAATATCATATCGATAGCAGGAAGATAAATATGTTAAATTTTCGTCTTGAGGGAAGCTGTTTTGGTGCGTAGGCTGTTGTTTATTTTGAAATAAGCACATTATTTCGTGATTTAGCTATCAGCGAAATTCTCAAGCTACCTCTCTTACTTGTGCCACAGCAATAAACTGTTATAGCAACTTATATTCCACACATCTACATGTAGGAAGGAACAAGTGATGGCATTCTAAATGGAGGTTTCTTACATCCGAGGTAGTTAAGGGCGCAGGTACTCCACGTCAGAGATAGATTTTATTTCATTTTACTTTTTTTACTCTCATTTGTTCCATAGGACCAAATTTGAATTGCAGTAACCTCTGTGAGCATACCCAAAATGCTTGTCAGAAACTTTTATTACGGATGCCATCAGAAGCTGCTTCCTCTACACAGATGTGTGGAGTATAAGAAGCTGTAGGATACAATTTTTTACTGTGATTCAAGTAACCGAGGTAGTAATATCTGAAGAAATACTTCAGAGCAAAGATCGCCTTTAAATATTTATTTTGAATCGATGAACAGCTTAAACAGTGCTTTGCTGTCATCTTTGGAGTTTACCTTTTTCAGTATTCCGTCATATACTTTGACAATGCTGAAAATTTAAATTGTTTGGAGATGCAAGTTTTGCCAGCATGTAGATTACTACCAATCAGTATCTCATTAATAAAAACACTATTTACAATAATGTTGCCATGCATCTTTCGCCGATTACGTGCGACGAGACACACATGCTCGTCTTTCGCATACTCTCTCGGGCATGTGTGTGGTCGCACGTAATCGGCGAAAGCTGCGTGGCAACATGATTACAAATAATGTTTTTATTAATGACAGCCGGCCGGTGATGCCGAGCGGTTCTAGGCGCTTCAGTCTGGAACCGCGCGACCGCTACGGTCGCAGGTTCGAATCCAGCTTCGGGCATGGATGTGTGTGATGTCCTTAGGTTAGTTAGGTTTAAGTAGTTCTAAGTTCTAGAGGACTGTGACCTCAGGTGTTAAGTCCCATACTGCTCAGAGCCATTTGAATCATTTTATTAATGACATGCTGACTCGTTGTGATCGACTGCTGATAGAGCTTCCATCTCCATATTATTTAAATTTTCAATATTGTCAAAATATATAGCATGATTTTGAAAAAGATAAGATCTGACGATGCAGCAAAGTACTGCTGAATCTGTTCATCAATTCAAAATTAATACTGCAATGCGATCGTGGCTCTGAAGTATTTCTTCAAATACTACACTCTGCATATCGGCCCCTGATCAGAATGTCTGTATCTTGACAATGCCCAGGGGGAAATTGCTAACAGCTAAATCATGAAATGAAGTGATTATTTAGAAATTTAGAAAAGGCTACGCAGGAAACGTCTTCGACCATGATATACACTGAAGTTGTGGACCAGTTTATCCATGGTAGACAATGAAAACCTCGCAACTTCATCTGTCAGTGAAAACCTAGTAATTCCAGCGACCAGTAATTCCGTCATTAAAAAGAGATTTGAAATTGCAGGCTTGTACTATACAGCTACACAAGTAGGAAAATTATCTTTATTACTTTAGATAATTTTTGAGAATCCATTTTTGCTTCTGTGAAATTTGAGAAAATGGAATTTCAAGGTTTTCATTGCCTACCTTCGTTGTAAATATTATGTTGAGGTGGAAAGTTTATTGCCATAAACCTTCGAAGAGTGGCTACTTGGAGCCGAGAACGGCAACCGTCAGACGGCGAATAACCGCGGGGTGGATTTGTTTCTTATCCAGTCCGTCGCCGCAACACATTGTTATCGCTTGCTGGTGAGGACGCCGTGTGGCTGGCGGCAGGTTACCTCGTGGAGCAGCCGATGCCGGAGGGCCCCGGTGCCGGCGCGGGCCGTGTCGCCCCATGAGGCGGCGGCGTGGGCGGCGGTGGGCGGCGTGTCTGCGGCGCGGGCCAGCCTGTGCTGAGTGGGGGGCGAGGTGTGCACGCGCCGCTGCGAGCGGGCCAACTGCAGCCGGAGGCGCCGCCGCCGACGCCGACGCCGCCGTCGCGGACGCCGCCGCCGCGGCTCGGGACGCTGGCCGGCGGGAGCGCGCGTGCGCCGTGGCGGCCGCCGTGACGTAGCCGCCGCTGCGGCCCACTCGCCTAACTCTGGATCGCCCACTTGTCGAGAGGTCCGACCACTCAACCCACTAATACACTACTGGCCATTAAAATTGCTACACCAAGATGAAATGCAGATGATAAACGGGAATTCAATGGACAAATATGTTATACTAGAACTGACATGTGATTACATTTTCACGCAATTTGGGTGCATAGATCCTGAGAAATTAGTACCCAAAACAACCACCTCTGGCCGCAATAACGGCGTTGATACGCCTTGGCACTGAGTCAAACAGAGCTTGGATGGTGTGTACAGGTACAGCTGCCCATGCACCTTCAACACGATACAACAGTTCATCAACAGTAGTGACCGGCGTATTGTGACGAGCCAGTTTCTCGGCCACCATTGACCTGACGTTTTCAATTGGTGAGAGATCTGGAGAATGTGCTTGCCAGGGCAGCAGTCGAACATTTTTTGTATCCAGAAAGACCTGTACAGGATCGGCAACATGCGGTTGTGCATTATTCTGCTGAAATGTAGGGTTTCGCAGGGATCGAATGAAGGGTAGAGCCACGGGTCGTAGCACATCTGAAATGTAACGTCCACTGCTCAAAGTGCCGTCAATGCGAACAAGAGGTGACCGACACGTGTAACCAGTGGCAACCTATACCATCACGCCGGGTGATACGCCAGTATGGCGATGACGAATACACGCTGCCAATGTGCGTTCACCGAGAAGTCGCCAAACACGGATGCGACCATCATGATGCTGTAAACAGAACAAGGATTCATCCGAAAAAATAACGTTTTGCCATTCCTGCACCCAGGTTCGTCGTAAAGTACACCATCACAGGCGCTCCTGTCTGTGATGCAGCGTCAAGAGTAACCGCAGCCATGGTATACAAGCTGATAGTCCATGCTGCAGCAAACGTCGTCGAACTGTTCATGCAGATGGTTGTTGTCTTGCAAACGTCCCCATCTGTTGACTCAGGGATCGAGACGTGGCTGCATGATCCGTTACAGCCATGCGGATAAGATGCCTGTCATCTGGACTGCTAGTGATATGAGGCCGTTTGCATCCAGCACGGCGTTCCGTATTACCCTCCTGAACCCACCGATTCCATATTCTGCTAACAGTCATTCGATCTCGACCAACACGAGCAGCAATGTCGTGATACGATAAACCGCAATCGCGATAGGTTGCAATCCGACTTTATCAAAGTCGGAAACGTGATGGTACGCATTTCTCCTCCTTACGCCGGCCGGAGTGGCTGTGTGGTTCTAGGCGCTACAGTCTGGCACCGCGCGACCGTTACGGTCGCAGGTTCGAAACCTGCCTCGGCCATGGATGTGTGTGATGTCCTTAGGTTAGTTAGGTTTAATTAATTCTAAGTTCTAGGGGACTGATGACCATAGATGGTAAGTCCCATAGTGCTCAGAGCCATTTGAACCATTTGAATCGGTTAAATTTCGCGTCTGTAGCACGTCATCTTCGTGGTGTGGCAATTTTAATGGTCAGTAGTGTAATTGCGCGACCATGACAACAGCATACTTATCAGCACTGAGGGCATAACCTTGCTGATGTAGCAAACCCTCTCCGTCTCTCGTCACCTTTACCATTTGTTTGAAGTTGCTGTAGTTGGTTCCACTAGTAACTCTATCCGAACAGGCCTCGGAAGAGCCAACGGTATCGGTGGCCGCCGTGTGATCTCCAGCCGATGGACGTCACTGGACGTGGTTATTGAGAGTCATGTGATCAGAAGACCTTTCACGGTCGTTGTCACTTTTCGTCACCGGAACCACTACTTTTTGTTCATGAGACCCAGAAAATATTAGATACAGGCTCCCAGGTAGATGCTATTTTTCTTGACTTCCGGAAGGCGTTCGATACAGTTCCGCACTGTCGCCTGATAAACAAAGTAAGAGCCTACGGAATATCAGACCAGCTGTGTGGCTGGATTGAAGAGTTTTTAGCAAACAGAACACAGCATGTTGTTATCAATGGAGAGACGTCTACAGACGTTAAAGTAACCTCTGGCGTGCCACAGGGGAGTGTTATGGGACCATTGCTTTTCACAATATATATAAATGACTTAGTAGATAGTGTCGGAAGTTCCATGCGGCTTTTCGCGGATGATGCTGTAGTATACAGAGAAGTTGCTGCATTAGAAAATTGTAGCGAAATACAGGAAGATCTGCAGCGGATAGGCACTTGGTGCAGGGAGTGGCAACTGACCCTTAACATAGACAAATGTAATGTATTGCGAATACATAGAAAGAAGGATCCTTTATTGTATGATTATATGATAGCGGAACAGACACTGGTAGCAGTTACTTCTGTAAAATATCTGGGAGTATGCGTACGGAACGATTTGAAGTGGAATGATCATATAAAATTAATTGTTGGTAAGGCGGGTACCAGGTTGAGATTCATTGGGAGAGTGCTTAGAAAATGTAGTCCATCAACAAAGGAGGTGGCTTACAAAACACTCGTTCGACCTATACTTGAGTATTGCTCATCAGTGTGGGATCCGTACCAGGCCGGGTTGACGGAGGAGATAGAAAAGATCCAAAGAAGAGCGGCGCGTTTCGTCACCGGGTTATTTGGTAACCGTGATAGCGTTACGGAGATGTTTAATAAACTCAAGTGGCAGACTCTGCAAGAGAGGCGCTCTGCATCGCGGTGTAGCTTGCTGTCCAGGTTTCGAGAGGGTGCGTTTCTGGATGAGGTATCGAATATATTGCTTCCCCTACTTATACCTCCCGAGGAGATCATGAATGTAAAATTAGAGAGATTAGAGCGCGCACGGAGGCTTTCAGACAGTCGTTCTTCCCGCGAACCATACGCGACTGGAACAGGAAAGGGAGGAAATGACAGTGGCACGTAAAGTGCCCTCCGCCACACACCGTTGGGTGGCTTGCGGAGTATCAATGTAGATGTAGATGTAGATGTAGATGTTTTTAGTCAAGTAGCTTCTCAATTAGCTTCGCTAGGGCTTAGTGCAATCCGACTGCCAACAGCACTCGCCAGACCCGCAGTAATCAGCAAAACGATGGAGATTTTTGGGAATTATATTATGGACTAATGGAAGACTTACTGTGGAGAAGAAAAGAATTGATTTTGACATTTGTACGATTATACTCTTTCTGAAGAATGGATTTCAGGTACTGATTTGATAATGCAGCATTCTCGGTTCGTCAGATATCCAAATCATGAATCTTTTTGCCTTTCATTTTTTTGTTAGGATTTATCGATCATTGTGAGAGAAATGGGTTTAAGAATTAGATTTTGGAATTTTGCTCAAGAGAAGATTATACACATGAAGTTTAATTTTTGTAATTACTTCATTATAGTTACGTGATTTCACGGAAAGCTTAAATAATATTGAAGTTCAATAAACGTTATTAAGTCGAATGATTAAACTCAGAGACATTTTCCTAATCCCAAGAGTCATTTAATTTTAAGCTAGTTAAGCCCAACAGCGCTTTACTTCGGTAATTTGAAGGGAACCGGTTTTAACCCTGCGACGAGGCCGTTGGCATTCCACTGATAACACTTCGTAATACGACTGTTCTGCTCCTGCATTTTGATTTTATCCCAGGATTTTCTTTCCAATACGTTTTTTATGAAACTGTTATGTGGAGTTAGGGGTCCTGTTCCGGAACGAAGTTTTCAGTCTGAAGAGGAGTGTACGTTGATACGAAAATTCTTGGCAGATTAGAAGTTTATGCCTGACCGGGACTCGAATTCGGGCCTTTGCCTTCCGCGGGCAAGTGCTCTGCCGATTCAGCTACCAAAGCACAGCTATACTTCCGCCAGCACTTCGTCTCCTAGGTTCTAAACTTCACTGCAAAATTTGCAAGGCTAGCACTCCTGGAAGAAGGGAAACTGCGGAAACATGGCTTAGCCATATGCTTAGCCATATCAGTGCGCGCTTCGCTGCAGCGTAAAAATTTCATTTTGGGAATATCTCCCAGGCTGTGACTAAGCCATGTCTCCGGAATTCCTTTCTTCTTGCAAGTTTCGCAGGAGAGTTTCTGTGAAGTTAGGAAGAGAGCAGACGAGGTACTGGCGGAAGTAAAGCCGTGTGACCGGTTTGTAAGTCGTGCTATGGTAGCGCAGTCGGTGGAGAACTTGTTGCCGAAACGTAATGGTCGAGAGTTCTCGGACCGGGGCACAGTTTTAATTTACCAGGAAGTTTTAGGTGTCTAATTATTTTTTTTCTTTTCTGTATCACATCAAGCAATGCCCATTTCTCTTTAATTTCTTTTTATATTTGTCCAGTTTCTTTCAGCCCAGTAAGTGATTCTGGCTCTTCTCCATATCCACATCACGTTTTCTTTTCTTGTTTCATCATGATCCACCATACACAACTATAGCTTAATCTGCTCCAAATAACTGTTTTGATGAATTTCTTTCTACACTCTAAAACAAAAAAAATGAAAGTACCATGCACCACGAAGGAATTATCTTAATGAGACGTATATCGGTAGACGTGTTGTACGTGTACAGACAAACCATTTCAGAAAGGTAGGATGATTTTTTTCAAGAGAAAGAGCTTCAAAAATTGAGCAAGACAATAACGCGTTGTGCCACCTCTGGCCCTTGTGCAAGCTGTTATTCAAAACATGGCTCCAAGCACTCAGGGAGTTAACATCTGAGGTCATCAGTCCCCTAGACTTAGAACTACTTAAACCTAACTAACCTAAGGACATCACACATCCATGCCCGAGGCGGGATTCGAACCTGCGACCGTAGCAGCAGCGCGGTTCCGGACTGAAGCACCTAGAACTGCTCGGCCACAGCGGCCGGCTGGCTGTTATACGGCTTGGCATTGACTGATAAGTTGTTGGATGGCAACGTGATGGTTATCGGGCCAAATTCTGCCTAACTGCCACGTTAGATCGCCAAAGTCCCGAAATTGTTGGAGGATGCTACCCGTAATACTTCAAACATTCTGAATTTGGGAGACATCAGGCGAACTTCATGGCCTAGGCACGGTTTGGCAAGCACGAAGACGAGCGGTAGAAATTCTCGCCGTGAAGAGGGGGCTTTACCTTGCTGAAATGTAAGTACAGTATGGCTTGCCATGAAGGACAACGAAATTGGTCGTAGAATATCGTCGACGTACCGCTCTGCTGTAAGGGTGACGTGGATGACATCCAAAGGGGTCCTGCTATGAATAGAAACGCCACCCCAGAGCATCACTCCTGGTTTTGGGCCACATCCGGGCTACATTCAGTTTGGGGATAGCACCACTGTCCAGGGCGTCTGCAGACACGTCGCTGCACATCGGGACTCAGTTCCTTGTGGTACTCATCACTCAAGACTATACTCCTGCAGTGAATGATGTTGAAGC
Organism: Schistocerca americana; assembly: GCF_021461395.2. NCBI lineage: Eukaryota > Metazoa > Arthropoda > Insecta > Orthoptera > Acrididae > Schistocerca > Schistocerca americana. Next base: position 579,117,242 of record NC_060123.1, on the reverse strand, counting down.
TTAAGACGTGTCTGGAGACGCCGCGGTCAGCGGTGGGATACCAAGCTGACTGTTTACCTTGCATACGGTCCGACAACGCGGAGTGACGGTCTGGAGTGCCATTTCTTTAAAAATAGCACACCTTTGGATTTAATCCGCTTACATACTACAGTACTGCAGCACTTCGACAACATTCTACGCCCATTTTGTTCCTCCTCCTGGCAAGCCATGCAGGACTTCCATTTAGGCAAGATAGTGTTCACCCCACACACGACGACAGCTTTTACTGTTTGTCTTCGTGCATGCCAAACCCTACCTCGGCCAACAAGATCGACTGATCTCTGCCCATTTTCAAACATTTTGATCACTGTGGGCAGGGCCCTCCAAACATCTTGGAATTCTGACGATCTAACTCGCCAACCGAACAGAATTTGGCACCGATATCCCTCAGGAGAAAATCCAATGACTATCAGTCAGTACCAAGACGACTTATCTCCTGCGTAAGGGTCAGAGATAGACTAATTTTTCAGTTAGTAAAATAAAAAAAGTGTTTCAAATGGCTCTAAGCACTATGGGACTTAACATCTGAGGTCATCAGCCCCTAGACTTAGAACTACTTAAACCTAACTAACCTAAGCACGTCACACACATCCATGCCCGAGGCAGGATTCGAGCTTGCGACCGCAGCAGCCGCGCGATTCCGGACTAAAGCGCCTAGAACCGCTCGATCACAGCGGCCGGCTTCGTGAAGCACTTTCTGTTGAATAACTCATCTACACTCATGCTCATAAATTAAGGGTAATTGAAGAATGTGATGCCACAGAACGTGGCTCTACACAAAACTGGCGCTAATGGCATAGGTACATAGGGAACACACACGACAAAGATCTGTAAGTCCACGGTATTCGTGATAAACTGAGAAAACCGTCCCGGAACATATGTGCTATAGAACGCCACTGTTTCCTGCGCATGTACCCCGACATCAATATGGGAAATGATCACCATGCACACGTACACAGGCCGCGCAACGGGTTGGCAAACTCTGGAACATGTGGTCGAGCAGCTGCTGGGGTATAGCCTCCCATTCTTGCACCAGTGCCTGTCGGAGCTTCTGAAGTGTTGTGGGGGTTTGAAGATGTGCAGTGATACGTCGACAGAGAGCATCCCAGACGTGCTCGATGGGGTTTAAGTCTAGAAAACAGGCAGTTTCAAGGAACTCCTCCACGATAGCAGATCGGTGGGGCCGCGCGTTATCATCCATCAGGAGGCAGGTGGGACCCACTGCACCCCTGAAGAGGCGGACATACTGGTGCAGAATGACGTCCCGATACACCTGACCTGTTGCAGTTCCTCTGTCAAAGACATGCATGGGTGTACGTGCATCAATCATAATCCCACCCCATACCATCAAACCACGACTTCCATAAGGTCCCTTTCAAGGACATTAAGGGGTTGGTATCTGGTCCCTGGTTCACGCCAGATGAAAACCCGGCGAGAATCACTGTTCAGAATATACGTGGACTCGTCTGTGAACATAACCTGGGACCACTGTTCCAATGACCACGTACTGTGTTCTTGACACCAGGCTCTACGAGCTCTCCTGTGACTAGGGGTCAGTGGAATGCACCTTGCAGGTCTTCGGGCAAATAAACCATGTCTGTTCAGTCGTCTGTAGACTGTGTGTCTGGAGACAACTGTTCCAGTGGCTGCGGTAAGGTCCCTAGCAGTACTACCTGCAGTACTCCCTGGCCGTCTGCGGGCACTGATGGTCAGATATCGGTCTTCTTGTGGTATTGTACATTGTGGACGTCCCGTACTGTAGCGCCTGGACACGATTCCTGTCTGCTGGAATCGTTGCGACTATCGTGAGATCACACTTTGTTGAACACGGAGGGCCCGTGCTACCACCTGCTGTGTTTGACCAGCCTCTAGTGGCCCTAGTATTCAACCCCTCATAACGTCATCAATATGTGTTCTTCTAGCCATTTTCAACACACAGTCACCATTAGCACGTCTCAAAACGTCTGCACACTTACTCGCTGCACCCTTCTCTGATATGCACCAACACCTCCGCGTAGGTGGACTGCTAACAGCGCCCCCGTGCGACCACCGTAGGTCCAATTCATCGCATGGTCATAACCCGAGGTGATTGAAACCCGCAAACCGCCCACCAGAGCGTTGTTTCACCATGTATCAGCATTATCCTTAATTTATGAACATGAGTGTAGTTCTGACATTGTAATCATTTGTTTGTTTGCACACGTACATCACATCTACATCTACCAATTTCCGTCCAGTTCGGAAAACTCCTTATATATATATATAACTGGCCACTTGGTCGTCATGGTTGACCACCAGTTAAAGCTCCTAAAAATGTGTTCATAGTAGAAGAGACACTGTTCATTGACTGTATGGTTGATACTACAGCAGTGTATTGATTAGTTCGATATTATAGAAGATATGGTGTGGGGTGACTGTATGGTTGTTGCAGCAGTGTATGTGTTAGTCTGTTATTAGTAGCGTGATTATTTGCTGTCAGTGTTATTCTAGGTGTATGTACATGTTTACAGTAAATCCACTGAAATAATTACACGCGTTAGAATGTCACTTCCGAGATTCAGGAAGACGTGCCGTCGCCGGATCGAATCCACCCGCTGGTTTGACGCTGAGGGACAGTGTGCCAGCTATCCTGGTTAGCGATGGGAAAAATACCGACCGGTTAATACCAGTACCGCTTTTTAGTTCTGAATAACTGGCCATAAAAAAATCTAAATATCGGTTAACCATAGCAACAGTGCTATAACTTTTCGTTTTCAATGAAACCAGTTTTGAAAAAGGAATCATTTTTTTCGTAAAATTTGCATTTCTTTGACATATTCCGTTAATGTAGAAAATGGGAAAAGCGATCACTGCTATTTTGAAATGAAATGTCGTGTGGGTAATGCCTCCTGTCTGCTAGAAACGTCGCCTTGCGCCTTGCGCCACTTCGGCGATTTGCGAGTCGAGGGGGATGATATGATGATGATGAAGACAACACAACACCCAGTGCCTGAGTGGATAAAATCTCCGACGCAGCCGGGAATCGGACCCGGGTCCCTTTGCATGAGCCGGCCGTTGTGGTCGAGCGGTTCTTGGCGCTTCAGTTCGGAACCGCGCGACTGCTACGGTCGCAGGTTCTATTCCTGCCTCGGGCATGGATGTGTGTGATGTCCTTAGGTTAGTTAGGTTTACTTAGTTCTAAGTCTAGGGGACTGATGACCTCAGATGTTAAGTCCCATAGTGCTCAGAGCCATTTGAACCATTTCGAACCTTTGCATGGATTTCCGTCGCGCTGACCACTCAGCTATCGAGGGGGTCAGTGCTATTTTTATAACACTGCCGGCAGAAACGAACGACAAACACTCGCCACAAGAATTGGTACAGCATTGCTGAGACCATAATGTTCCCGTTGCCATGTGTTGTGACTTAAGGCACTACTGTACGTTTAGGTGCGGGATATGGCCCCATCTGGTCTATACGGTGGTTTCTCGCTGTCGTCGCCGGACATCCATTACACTGCTTAATGGCACCAACGCTAGTCTGGAAATATTTTTACCAAGTGACGTAACAGTGAAGTACAATGCTTCATTTGCTTTAAAAGATGAACGATTTGTCTGTCATTTCTGTGCAGTGATGAAAGAGAATGGAACTTACGATAACAATAATAATTTCAAAAGTTGACAACTTTCATTCACAGTATACAATCAAAAACAGAAAGTAGGTGATATGCTGCCTGTGTCTACATAACATGCCTTTATCTGCTTGTAGCCCTTGAAATCGGACAAATTAACACGGAAAACAGGATTCTACAACCTCTGTTTTCTCCTGCTAGTACTGACCATTCGTAATGCCCAAATAGTGGTATTATTTTGGATTACAACTTGATTTTTGGGCAAAGTTTCAAAAAGCTAGAATCAACAGGAGACCATTGGTAATGTTTTAGTAGTATTCAACCACTTATCACGTATAGAGAAGAGCATCGAACTGTGGACGGACTAAGTTTGCTTTTCTTTGCGTGTTTAATTTTATATTTTGAGTTATGTATCTTGAAACTGGGAGAGTTTAAATTTCTTAATGTTTGTTCGATTTCTACGTTTATTATTAAAAATAATAGAAATAAAAAACGGAAAATTATTTATTTCAGAAACCTGTTATTCTGAGCGGTTTCAACGGTCAGGTTCCACTGGTGTGCAAATAAACGGACATAACCGAAAACTGGTTGTTTTAGCAATAACCGCCATTTCTAGCCTGGATGTGGTTTTTATAGTCGAATCGACGTGAGATGATCCCTGACAGCTGGCAGCACTGTTGTTACATTTCAGTAGCAAGCTGCAGTCGAAACTATGGCCGACTATGCACTTCCGGTAACAATGAAGCATTGTTATATACCGAGGTCACAAAAGGCATGGAACAGGCACGACTTGATTACGGCCGTACGACGGGATTTAACAGACTATGTACGCTGACTGGTAAGTGGATCTAGGCACATAGGACATTCCACTTCGGAGATCGTTAAGGAATTCAATATTCCGAGATCCACAGTGTACAGAGCGTGCCGCGAATACCAGATATCAGTAATTAGCTCTCATCACGGCTAACATAGTGGCGGCGGCCTTCACTTTACGACCGCGAACAGCACCGTTTGCGTAGATTTGTCACTGCTAACAAATAAGTAACAATACGTGAATAGCCTCAGAAATCAGCATGGGACATACGACGAATGTATCATAAATTTGGCGTTAATAGGTTATGGCAGCAATCGAGCAACGCTAGTGCTTTTGCTAACTCTGTTACCGCGCGCCGCGGAATTTGAATCCGCGCCAGACGTCATGGACGTCGAAGACCCCTAGAGGTCGCTGCACCATCGCACCGTAAGCTGTGGCGGCGCGCGCCTCCTGGCCCGCTTTTAGTGTAAGGGCGCCACAGTGGAACACATGGTTCCAGCGACCAATAGCGGTGCCCCCGATAGAGTGCTTAAGCGCCTGCCTCTCGCTTAGCCAGTTACGTCCGTCTGATCGGCTCCTTTCCCTTCCAACGTCATTCCTACGTCACCATCCATAACACGGATTCCTACACCTTTTTTCCCCTCCGCCGGTGTGCCCCAAGGCTCCGTCCTCTCCCCCCTTCTGTACCTTTTGTATACGGCGGACATGCCGCCGCCATCACCCCCCGTCCACCTTCTCCAGTTTGCCGATGACACCACCTTCCTTGCACTTGCCCCCACCCTGCAGCGTTCCCAACACCTTCTCCAATCCCATCTTGACCAGTTCACCACTTGGTGCAACCAGTGGTTGCTTAAGGTCAATCCCTCCAAAACTCAGGCGATCATTGTAGACAAATCCACCCCTTCCTTCCGCTTCCTCGATTTCTATCTAACCATCTATGGCCGTCCTATCGCCCTCACCCCCACGATTAAGTACCTTGGCGTCACCCTCGACCGTCGCCTCTCTTGGACCCCCCATCTCCGGACACTCCAAGCCAAGGCACGCTCCCAGCTCCGTCTCCTCAAGCTCATTTCCTGCCATATGTGGAGTGTGGACCCCTCCACCATCCTTCATACCTATAAATCCCTCATCTGCCCTATCCTCTGTTACGCCCATCCTGCCTGGATATCCGCCCCCCCTACCTTTTACAAATCCCTTCAGATCTTTAAACGCCATTCTCTCCGCCTCCCCTAATGCATCCATCTCCCCTCCCCCACGCGGATCCTGTATGACCTAATTCCGTTCCCCCACCTCCTCCTTTTCCTTGAACGGATACGGATCCTCTATACCTCCTGTAAACTCGATCCTCCTCACCCACTTGTCTCACCCATCCTCTCCCACCCCCACTCGCTGCCGCACCTGTATTCCCATGTCCCACCTGCTCTCCATCTCTCCACCCTCCTTACCCTCTCCCAAGGTGGCTTACGCCAGCTTCCCCACCCTGATGATGCCCTCCTACCAACTTTGATCCTCCCTCCCTCTTCCTGTGTTTGTTCCTTTGGGCACCCTCCGTCCCTTCTCTCCCCTTTCCCTCACTCCTCCCTTTCTCCCCACTCCTCCGCCGGGCTTCCCCTACCCCCGTCCTTCTACTCCTCCTCCCACCTCCTCTGCCATTGGCATCTTTGCTCTCCCCTCTCCCTCCCCCTCGCCCTTCTTCCCCTCTTGGCAGGTCCCCGGACTCGCACACGTCACGTGGACATTGGCGCGCCGGAGGTCATCGCCATCCGTTTCTCGTGTGTGCCGTCGTGTTTTGTGTTTAGTGTTCACCGTCACGCTCCATCGTTCTCATGTGCCATCACTATCATCGGTGTTTGTGCGTCGTGTCAACAGTTTGTCGTGTGGCTTATCATCGAGTGTGAACGGCTTCATGTTTTTTATGTTACTGTGCCTACTGTTTTTTTACTCGCCGATTGTTCAAACTCATGTGTCTGCTCTGTTTTATCATTGTTAACTCCTGGGCTGAAGAGCGGCGTAAATGTGCTGCTGCCAGCCTACCTGTTGTTGTACAGGTATCAAAATCACAATAAAGAAAAAAAAGCCTAGCCAGTCAGTCTAATCTCGCGTACGACTGTGAAAACATAGCCTCGAGTTAGATAGCTCACTTACTTGTTCTGTGTACGAGTGGACGTGTTTGTTACTTTCCTGTGACTTCGTTGTACGATGTTGTTGTTGTTCGTTCAGTCCTTCGTTGGTCATGTCCGTCCTCTCCCGTTGTGTTGTTATTCGCGGGCCTCTCCGCGGGTCCCGCCGCGCTTTCCGTCATTTCAACCCCGCGACCGTTCCGATCGCTGTTACAGCACTAACAGTACGACATCGCTGCAGCACCCCTCCTGCGCTCTTTACCGTATTGGTTGGACCCTAGACGACTGGAAAATCGTGGCCTGGTCGGATGAGTCCCGATTTCAGTTGGCAAGAGCTGATCGTAGGGTTCGAGTGTGGTGCAGACCCCATGAAGCGATGGACCCAAGCTGTCAACAGGGCACTGTGCAAGCTGCTGGTGCCTCCATAATCGTGTGGGTTGTGTTTTCATGGAATGTACTGCTTCATCTGGTCTAACTGAACAGATCATTGACTGGAAACGGTAATGTTCGGCTACTTGGGAAACCATTCGTGGACATCGGGTTCCAAAACACCAATGGATATTTTGTGGACGACAATGCACCATGTCACTGGGCAACAATTGTTCGTGATGGGTTTGAAGAAGCTTCTCCACATTATTTGGCCACTCAGATTGCCCGACAAGAATCCCATCGAAGATTTACGGGACATAATGGAGATGTCAATTTGTGCAAAAATCTTGCACCAGCAATACTTTCCCAGTTACGGACGCCTATAGAAGTAGCGGGGCTCAAATCTACAGTGGACCTCCAACGATTCGTTGAGTATGTGCCACGTCGAGTTGCTGCACTACGCCCCGCAAAAGGAAATTCGACAAGATTTTAGTAGGTATTCCATGACTTTCGACATCTCAGATTCGATACGTCTACAAAATCGCGTTACTTGACTTTTTATTAAATCCATTGGTAGTGTCGAATCCTCAAAGCACACACACACACACACACACACACACACACACACACACACACACACAAAAGCGCGTGTCACGGTCCGGCCACGGATTCTTCAGTCAGCCTTTAACGTAGCATTCACCTCTCAATGATGTAAAGGTGGTTACACAGAAACATTACGTCGTTCTGAATCGTACAAATGCAATACGAATATGTATTCCATGAGTCTGGAGAAACATTCTCAACGCCACGCACTATCACACCGACGGTTACGCGACTAGCCCCCGAGAGGGCACATTTCGCGTTCGTCCGTGCACGATTGTACAGCCACGTCATGTACCATGAGTCACCAAATTGGATAGTCTGCAGCTAGACAGGTACGCACACAGAAAAAAAAAAGGCACTCCGTCTTCAGGCCACAATTGGCTCATCGGGACCCTCCGACCGTCGTGTCATCCTCAGTTGAGGATGCGAATAGGAGGTGCGTGTGCAACCAAAAAGAAACGTGGTAAATCATTCATTGTAATTAGCTGATTCTTTTACTCTGCACGTAGTATGTGAGTCCACTGTTAAGAAATTGTTGCGTCATTAAGATAAAATTTTACTGAAGTGTCACATTTTTTCACACCATTGCAATAACTGTGTTGCTATTGTTATAAGGCGTGTGTGTAAATTTTCGTAGGAATTTTTCTTCTTTTGGATGTCTGGAAACGCGCTCGTTAAGATTTCAATTGCTTAGACATGCGCTCGGCGCCTCGGCAATAAAGCTGCGCTGCAAATAGATGAGTCAGAGATTACCTTTGCTCTGCGAAGACGCGCCCCAGATTTATGCGTTGATCGCGAGAAATGGAAAGGAGGTAGGCAGTTGGACTTTGGTGTTATGTGTGAACAGTCTAGTTTTGGTTTAATAGCAGTAATCAGCAAAACGATGGAGAGTTGTGGGAATTATATTATGGACTAACGGAAGACTTACTGTGGGGAAGAAAAGAACTGATTTTGACATTGGTACTATTATTCTCTTTCTGAAGAATGGATCTGAGGTACTGATTTGATAATGCAGCATTCTCGGTTCGTCAGGGATCCAAATCATGAATCCTTTTGCTTTTCATTTTTTGTTGGGATTTATCGATCATTGTGAGAGAAATGGGTTTAAGAATGAGATCTTGGAATTTTGTTCAAGAGAAGTTTATATATGTGAAGTTTAATTTTTGTAATTCCTTCATTGTAGTTACGTGATTTCAGGGAAAGCTTAAATATTATTGAAGTTTCATTAAACGTTATGAGGTCAAATGATTAAACCCAGATACATTGTCCTCATACCAAGAGCCATTTAATTTTCACAAGAATTGGGAACAAAGAATGACAGCAATATTTTTGAAGAACGCATTGCATCTTTGCGTATCTAAGTAATTAGATTTTGCAGCTCTGTTATCGAAACGCGCTGTAGCTACGGGAGCGGTTTGCACGGCGTTATTCCGTGCGACCCAGGTAAGCCAAATAGCATAGAAAGCGGAGTCTTTCCTTAATTAAATTTCACAGGCACCAACGTTAGTTTCAAAGCAATCAGTTTTTCATCAAAGTTCATAGTCTGATTTTGTGATAAGAGTGAGTTTCAGACAGGACGTTATTTTCTTACAATTCTCGCAGTCAGATTTTTCTACGCATTCTCGCAGATGAATTTTGTAGCCAACAGACGGGACGTGACGCAGTCTATCAGTTTTAAGGTCTATTACGCGCACCATTCGAAACAGGAAGCCCAAAGTTTAGCACCTATCACACAATTAAACATTAAAAAGCACAATCAACACTACAGATCCAGTTTTACTAAAATAAATTTAAACAGATAACTTTGACTGCCATGTATCTTGAGTCACCACACTCTATTGTCTCAAGCGAGACAAGTCTTAACACGGACAGCACGACTGCGTATGAGGCACCACCATTTTTGTTTCTTCGATTGACATGGCAGCTATGGCGCGTCCAACGCCAACACTAAACACGGGAGTTAAACAACGTTGTTTTGAGAGGAGTCCTGGTTGAACGTGCAGCATGACTATGGACATATCACAACACCTTCCAGCAATGTAGCTGCGGCTCTGCACGCTACGTTAATGGTACGTTAAAGGCGGTAGCTGCGCACGCCTTCTACGTCATTGGTTCACAACCTTACTTAGCTTAGAATGTTACCCCTGTGAGTAATCATACATAGGTAGTGTCCTCCGTCGCCTCCCCACCGCCGTCTGCTGCTCCCCATCCCCCCCCCCCCCCTCCGTCCACCACATTGACGCCAATTTTAACAACTAACTAAATTGTGAATGAAAGACTTGTTTTGGAACAATTTTATTTAAAATGATGAAAGATGAATGATATTTAGTTTGTGTGTGTGTGTGTGTGTGTGTGTGTGTGTGTGTGTGTGTGTGTTTGAACGAGGAAGGAATTCGAGGTGCATCGTAAGTGCCACCCACAACTCCTTCTCAGATAAGAAAGTTAACTATACGCAGTGAGTGTAGGTCGACACTTGTTACAAGACATACATCCCCTTCATTACACCTCTCCATTGAAGCACTTGTTTGACCTGCAAACTCAAATCCCATTTAAAATCAACGGAGGTAAAAAGTGTACACTATACATAATGCTGTTAAATCACTCGATTGCTGCACACCTTACTTCTGAAATGGCCAGCCTGGAAGACTTCACGCTGTTAATGTTTTGTGTCTGACCACAGCCACCGACAGTAACAGTAATAACAACAATAACACTATGTACAACACTATAGTAGCCCTTATGTAGTTACCGCTGTGTCGTGCTGTCAATTAATTCGTATATCTGTTTCGAAACGAGTAATGAAGCAGTTTCTAAACTACTGCAGGTACTTTTGTTGAGATATTTGCCATTTGTTACGAATACGTCTCAGTTATATCATCAGTGGAGGAGATGTGTAATGCCACTTCCTCGGACGAGAAATAAAAATCAAAAATTGGCTCCCAATACCCCAAAGATTTCCCCCCAAGTCCCAAATTCCCATAAAAGTGAATAAGCGAACGAAGTTCCATTTATCACTATTATTAGGACAATAACAAGTAATTAAATCAGGAATCTAAGACTTGACAATTTAGCAGTCTGGGAAAGAAAGATTAAATTTCAGTAAAATTAAAATCAAAATCATAATAAATCTCAAAATTACCATAAATTAACATTCGCAAAGTAGAACCAACGATCCCAAAGAATACTCCGTGTGAGTACTGTTTGTGAATCGTGAGCAATGGCTAAGTATAATTCAATGCATTGTCACTACGTTACGAGAGTTAGCCGAAGCAGGTCATATATTTGAACTCTCGTACATGTAGGCGCGCTTAGATTGTTTTTGAGATTGAATAATTGCGATCTATTATGACGCAGTAATACGATCTTCTGACTTCAAATATCACGGCATTAGAATTCGAATGGAGGACTTTTACCTACTAGAATAAAGTGAAATTTAACTAGATAATTGAACTAAACATTACTTAGACAGTGATTTAGGCAACGAACACTGATAGATAATTTTCATTCATAATAGCCATTGGTTTATGGAACTTCAGTGATAGGTCCGAAGCATATAATTTAAATCCCCCCAACACCTGGGAAAGTTTTCTTCTCAAGGCTCGGTTAGAAAGTGACTGATATTGTGCAATAAAACACCCTCTCGTGCCCAGTCGTGCATTTGTGATTTAAAATTCTATCAAATTATTGACATGAAATTTCCGAGTAATAATTACGCGCAGCGATAATATTTGACTGTAGCGCTCAGCGCTTGTGTAGAATCTTTGACTCAAATAACAACCCCACTGTTACTATTTCTTAGATACTTGAAATTACGACCAGCTTGTAGGGAATTTGTTGTGGATGTGACTGTATTGGTTTTATCATTAATATTTCATCATTAATCAGTTAAACATCAATTACGAACGATTAATTACAATTCTTATTATGATTATGATTCTTATCCCACGCACGTCGACATTTCGGTTCAGCACTGTTATTTTGTGTAACGTCCTCTTCGTAACTTGATAACGATCTCAACACTCTACCGACTGTCGCCGAGTTTTAGCCGAGGCCAAGTACAAATCAAACCAAATCGTCAAGAAGAAGAGCCGTTATAGATGGACAAGGAGAGGGGGGAGGAGGAGATGAAGATAAGTCAGGGGGGGGGGGGGGAGATTAGTGTGTACACGCATTTCGAATATGTATTTAGTAGTTGCGAAGCATTCTCGAGATCGCTAGTCTGAAAAAGTTGTTGTGCTATATATTACCTATACTGTCGTATCCATAGTATCTACTCAAAAACCTATGCACAAACACTGAAACGTTACAATTTACCAGCAGTGCATTATGACTGATCCGGTCAGATGCTATTGTAGTCTGTGGGCGATGGGGGGGTTGAATAGAAAATAATTTTTAGCCCGATGGAGCATGGCTATGAACTCACAGATTAATCAACATTTTGGTTCTGAAAATTCTGACAACTATATCAAGAATCTCTGTATCCATAATTGATTGGTTCAAATGGCTCTGAGCACTATGGGACTTAACATCTATGGTCATTAGTCCCCTAGAACTTAGAACTACTTAAACCTAACTAACCTAAGGACAGCACACAACACCCAGCCATCACGAGGCAGAGAAAATCCCTGGCCCCGCCGGGAATCGAACCCGGGAACCCGGGCGTGGGAAGCGAGAACGCTACCGCACGACCACGAGATGCGGGCGTCCATAATTGATTGGCCATTACATGCAGTATAATAAATTTCTGTATGCGGTTATTGTAGTCGTGTTTTTAGATTGATCTTTTCCCATCAAACCATAACTTCTGATACAAGTCTCAATAATGTACAGCAACAGTTTTTTTTGGAGAAAAGACGCGGCGCCCTTAATCGGTAATGCTTGAACTCAAAATGGTGTTGGCCTTCCTTTAGTCATGACGACAGCTTCCACTCTCGCAGGCATACCTTCAATTAGGTGCTGGAAGGTTTCTTGGGGAATGGCAGGCCATTCTTCAAGGAGTACTGCACTGAGAAAAGGTATCGATGTCGGGCGGTGAGGCCTGACACCAAGTCGGCGTTCCAAAACATCCCAAAGGTGTTCTATAAGATTCAGGTCAGGACTCAGTGCAGGCCAGTTCATTACAAGGAGGAGGTGCACGATCGTGTTGCAAGATGCAGTCACCATCCCCATACTGCTCTTCAACAGTGGGAAGCTAGAAGGAGCTTAAAACATCAATGTAGGCCTGTGCTGTGATAGTGCCACGCAAAACAACAATGGACGCAAGCGCCTTCCATGACAAACACGACCACACCATAACACCACCGCCTCCGAATTTTACTGTTGGCGCTACACACGCTGGCAGATGACGTTCACCGGGCATTCGACATACCCACACCCTACCATCGGATTCCCACATTGTGTACCGTGATTCGTCACTCCACACAATGTTTTTCCATTGTTCAATCGTCCAAGCGAGGCGTTGTTTGGCATTTACAGGCGTGATGTGTGGCTTATGAGCAGCTGCTCGACCATGAAATCCAGGATCTCCCGCCTAACTGTCATAGTACTAGCAGTGGGTCCTGATACTGTTTGGAACTCCTGTGTGATGGTCTGGATAGATGTCTGCCTATGACACATTGCGACACTCTTCAACTGTCGGTGGTCTCTGTCAGTCAACAGACGAGGTCGGCCTGTACGCTTTTGTGCTGTACATGTCCCTTCATGTTTCCATTTCACTATAACATCGGAAACAGTGGGCCTAGGGATGTTTAGGAGTGTGGAAATCTCGCGTACAGACGTATGACACAAGTGACACCCAGTCACCTGCTCTCTCACAATGTCTAATGACTGCTGAGGTCGATGATACGGATTATCTGGCAGTAGGTGACGGTACAACGCGCCTAATATGAAAAATGTATGTTTTTTTGGGTATCCGGATATTTTTGATCACATAGTGTATATTTATTTTTTTCTTCCTCTTTTCCCGCGAAAATCCAGTGTGGTACGCCTTTTCGAAAACATGAGTTCGGCAAATATCAAAGAGGTTTTCAATAACTACAAACAAACAAAGATTCCGGAGGATCAGCACCTTTTCTTACCCTCAGCCATACCAGGTTTGGGCGGGAAGGGGGGGGAGGGAGACAATCCTCTGACGAATACTCACGGATTTTTTTATTCCTTATTTGTGATCAGATTGGTCCACACATTGGCCATCCTCAGAACCTACAATAAAAAAGTACACACACAGATCTCAAATTTTTTTGCGGCACTATGTGAGAGTGAGTGAGAGTAAAAGTAGGAATAGAAGCGAATCTCAACATTCTTAGCGTCTTAGCTTATGGTGAACAAAGCGTCCGTGGCATATACTGTCATACTAAATCACAGGCTGAAATCCTGTGGACTGCGTAGGCAATCCAAAATTCTTCATTTATATGTGCAGTTGGCCACTTTTGGTATTCATTCTCGGGTGAAAACAGTACATTGCACAATTCTAGATAAGCGCATGGAAATGCTCTGTACAACAGACAAACTACGGAACACACGTAATGAAACATTCTGCTTACTGCAACAAAGCAATATTCACCCGATAATTCGTAACACCGCGAAAACGAACGGAATACGTTTCTGTTTAAACATTCTTTAGAGACATGGAATCCCATGTGACTAAAATACAGCGTGAGCAGCGAGAAATAATTACCCTTTATGGATCAGTTAAACTCGGCGCAGGTTGCGTGGACTACCCCTCCTCGTTACTGACCACTGATTGGTGGTTTGCGGTGACCCGTATCGAGTTCTCGTGAAAATTACAGGCCACGGAGACTGTCTGATTTGGTTTAACAACGGAACTATGGCGCTTGTTGCGTCAGAAGTGTTGGCTGGTGGAAACTGCTGTAGCTCCGGTTTTTCTCGGGTTTTTCTGCTACGGCACTTTGAATGGGTCTCAGAATTAAAATTTTCGATCCTGGAACTTTATACGTTAAGGGCCGATAAGCTGGACCAATCTGTGTTAGGAAAGTATTTTGTTGACTTTGAATTTGTGAGCGAGTGTAGCCGCAACCCCGGACTTTCACTGTTTCTAGTATTTTTTCTGTTGGAAGCTAACTCTGCGCTATTAAAAGAAAATTCGGCACATGATTTTATGAATGGTAAAAGTTGCTTGAAAGTCGCCAGTAAGGTGTGGTTTAATCATATTTAAAGGAAATGAAAAAGCTTTAACATAGGAACTAACATTTTAGCATTCAACTAACCGAGCATATTTCACAACACTAATACCATGTTCATATATTCCAACTAATAGCCAAAGAACAGCGGTGAGAAGATTATTTTTAACTATAAATTTTATTTCAGTCAATGCTCACATGAATTGTTTAATGGATTTTGAGTAACTAGTCATTGTCAGTAGCTCAATGAACGCATAGAAAATGATTGCGTCAAAGGATTTCATGAGTCAACATTTTAATGAGGGCCCCAACTAGGGAGTATTACATAGTATAAACTCCTTAGGCAAATTTAATCGTTTCTTCCTTTCTAGGTTCAATAACGGATGTCGAAATTTCAACTCAAAATAAGGCTCATCTTGAATGGTGTGAGAATAACCATTTTCAAGAAACATGACTTGCATAGATTTGTCCCTATAAATTCAAAAAAATTCAGGTTTCTAAATCACTCAGTCGTTTGTAATTCTGATAAGAGGTTCGTTTACCTGAGAAGGCATTTTCGTTTGGATTGTCAAATGCAGACTGAAACGAAGATTCGATTCTGATTGTTCAGTTCCATACTGTTCATGTATTTCTGTCGCATTGAAGGCTCTACGATGGGAATGAACTGTCTGCTGACACGGCACGAGAAGAAATGGGTAGTTATGGGGAAGACATGGGGAACACGTGATTAGAATCAGAGATTAGTATAGCTCTGGATGAGTAGGGGTCGAGTAAGGCGGAAGGCGTTGATAAAATGCTTCGGAATTTATAGCGCAGCCTGATGTGGCAGCTTAGATAGCAAAACGAAAGCTCAAGTTTTAAATTTCGTGTGTAAGAAATCGTTCTCGCGGGAGAATCATACAAACATACCGTCGTTTGACCATGGAACGCGCTCCAGTTTGGACGACATAGTAATAATAGTCCTTGGCGTAGGAAGACAAGTAAAAGAGATGAAAACAAATGAGTAGCCATGTCCCGATAGAATGCCAGTTCGGTTTTACAAAGAGTGCTCTACGGCATTGACCCCTTACTTAGCTTGCATTTATCGCAAATCTCTCACCCACCGCAAAGTCCCAGGGGACTAGAAAAAAGAACAGGTATGACTCCTAAGAAGGATAAAAGAATTTACAGACCACTATCCCTAACATCGTTTTCTGCAGAATCCTTGAACACTTCTCAGTTCGAATGTAATTAATTCTCTCGAAGCCGAGAGGCTTATGTCGACGTGTCAGCACATTTTATTCCTAGAAAGTATCGCTCGTATGAAACTCAACTTACCCTTTTCTCAGATGATATACTGCGAACTATGGATGAAGGGCAACAGGGAGATTCCACATTTCTAGAGTTCCGTAAAGCATTTGATAAGCTATCCCACTGCAGACAATTAACGAAGGTACGACCATATGGAATACGTTCTCAGGTACGTGGGTGTCCCGAAGACTTCTTAAGTAATGGAAGCCAATACGTCGTCCTCGAAGGCGGATGTTCATCACCGACAAATCGTTTGGAGTGCCCCAGGGAAGTGTGATAGGACCGCTATTATTTTCAGGTTACATAAATAATACGGCGGACACGGTGGATAGCAATTTGCGGTTTTTCGCTGATGATGTGGTGTACGGTAAGGCTCTGGCTCTGAGCACTATGGGACTCAACTGCTGAGGTCATTAGTCCCCTAGAACTTAGAACTAGTTAAACCTAACTAACCTAAGGACATCACACACATCCATGCCCGAGGCAGGATTCGAACCTGCGACCGTAGCGGTCTGTACGGTAAGGTATCGAACCTGTAAGAGGGTACAAGATGACTTAGACAAAATTTCTAATTCGCCTGACGAATACAGCTTAGTTCTAAATGTAGAAAAATGTAAGTTAGTGAGCATCAGTAGGAAAAACAAACCTTTAATGTTACGACACAGCATTAGCAGCGTCCTGCTTGACTCATTCACGTCGTTTAACTATCTGGCCGTAACATTTCAAAGCGGTAGGGAATGGAACGAACATGTGAGGATTGCGGAAGGGAAGGCGAATGGGCAACTTCGGTTTATTGGGAGAATTTTGGGAGTGTGTGATTCGCCTGTAAAGCAGATCTCATATAAGACACTAGTGTGACCATTCCTTGAGTTAAGTGCTGCTCGAGTGTTTGGGATCCATACCAGGTCGGCTTGAAGGAAGACATCTACATCTACATCTACATCCATACTCCGCAAGCCACCTGACGGTGTGCGGCGGAGGGTACCTTGAGTACCTCTATCGGTTCTCCCTTCTATTCCAGTCTCGTATTGTTCGTGGAAAGAAGGATTGTCGGTATGCCTCCGTGTAGGCTCTAATCTCTCTGACTTTATCCTCATGGTCTCTTTGCGAGATATACGTAGGAGGGAGCAATATACTGCTTGACTCTGCGGTGAAAGTATGTTCTCGAAACTTCAACAAAAGCCCGTACCGAGCCACTGAGCGTCTCTCCTGCAGAGTCTTCCACTGGAGTTTATCTATCAACTTCGTAACACTTTCGCGATTACTAAATGATCCTGTAACGAAGCGCGCTGCTCTCCGTTGGATCTTCTCTATCTCTTCTATCAACCCTATCTGGTACGGATCCCACACTGCTGAGCAGTATTCAAGCAGCGGGCGAAAAAGCGTACTGTAACCTACTTCCTTTGTTTTCGGATTGCATTTACTTAGGATTCTTCCAAGGAATCTCAGTCTGGCATCTGCTTTACCGACGATCAACTTTATATGATCATTCCATTTTAAATCACTCCTAATGCGTACTCCCAGATAATTTATGGAATTAACTACTTCCAGTTGCTGACCTGCTATATTGTAGCTAAATGATAAGGAATCTTTCTTTCTATGTATTCGCAGCACATTACACTTGTCTACATTGAGATTCAATTGCCATTCCGTGCACCATGCGTCAATTCGCTGCAGATCCTCCTGCATTTCAGTACAATTTTCCATTGTTACAACCTCTCGATATACCACAGCATCATCCGCAAAGAGCCTCAGTGAACTTCCGATGTCATCCAAAAGGTCATTTATGTATATTGTGAATAGCAACGGTCCTACGACACTCCCCTGCGGCACACCTGAAATCACTCTTACTTCGGAAGACTTCTCTCCATTGAGAATGACATCGAAGACAGTTCAAAGGCGGGTTGCCAGATTTGTTTCCGGTAGGTTGGAACAACAGACAAGAGTTACAGAGATGCTTCGGGAACTCTAATGAGTGTATCATTGGAGGGAAGGCGACTTCTTTTCGAGGGGCGCTATTGAGAAAATTTAGAGAACCGGCACTGAAGTTGACTGCAGAACGGTTCTACTACCGCCAACATACATTTCGCACAAGGATCACGCTCACAAGATATAAGAACTTAGAGCTCGTATGGAACTAGATATACTGTCATATTTCCTCCGCTCTATTTGCGAGTGGAACAGGAAAAAATATGACTAGTAATGGTACATGGCCCCTCCACCTAGCACCACACGGTAGCTTGAGGAGTATGTATCTAGATGTAGATAAAATCGATGTGGGTAGTTGCAACCTAACAATTATGCAAGGTGGTTTGTAGAACCAAAGGTACTGGAAATACGACTATACTACCAGACTTTTGGAAAAATATCACCGATATAATCAAGACGAGAAGAAGAGAAAATAAGTGCGAGAACTATCGCACAATCTGCTAATGAATCCAGGTTGCCGACAAGTACGGAAAATGAATCCGAAGATTGGTTATGATGATCAGTGTCGTTTTAGTGAAGGATTCCGGTGGCATGTGACATTAGATATCAACGCAAAGATCATGCAATTCCCATAAATTACGTGCCCGATAGCGTCCCACACGAGTTCCACCGCGTTTCAATACGGCGACTTTCGTGGCCAAGTCAGCAAACGTGAGTTAACTAACATTCCCCTCGAAATACACGGTAATACTTTCCTGGTCACGTGACACGGACTGTTATCCGGTTGGAAGATGCCATCACTGCCGAGGAAAACGTAGGGCGGGAAGACATGCAGGAGGTCCGCAGTAATGTTCACATAGTCCACAGCTGTCACGGTGCCTTTAATTACTATTACTGGTCCCAGGCAAGCACAGGTGAATGTCCCTCACAATATAACCATCCGAAAAATACTACTATTGGAGCACAAAAAATGTGAATATGTTCCCATTTATTTAAAAGACTCTTACTTCAATGTGAGGTACCAGCTGCCTCATTCTACCTTCCTCAGCGCCTTTAAAAAATTTCCAAAAAATTTTTGTGTGCGAACATGTTCTCGCTTTTTTTTTTAATATTCAACTCACCTCAACCCACACTCCCCTAACTGTACCTCACTCCTCCTCACCCATCCATCGCTATAAATAGCTCATACCCATCCATTCCCTGTTGCTCTTTCATTGCCGTTATCTATTTCTGTTCTCTGTCAGTGTCTCCCGTGTCACTGCTAAAGTCCCCTTCGTTCTGTCTTACCATCACAGTCTCCTCTCACTGTCATTGTGCCCCTCGTGCTTGTCTTACTGCTAATATCTCGGTCGTTCCTTCCTACTGCTGCTCTGTCGCTACCTCTCTCTTCCTCGTTGTCATTATCATATACTCTACCTCTCATCGTCACTGGCTCTCACCGACTTCCAATTTCTCTTTCTCTTTATTCCTCTCCCCTCTCCCCCATCCCCCTCCCCCCCTCCCCCCCTCCCCCACTCCCCGTCTGTCAACTATGTTTCGCTACTGCCACTGACCCTTTCGCTCTTTCTGTAACACAAGGACTGCTTACCACCTTCCACTATTGATTACATTTCAGTCTCTTTACCGCTGGCAGTCTTCTACTCTCTCACCATAAAAAGCGCGGATATTTTCGCATCTCAAAAGTTTAGGGAAAATTTTGAAAAGTGTTGAGAAAGATAGATTAAGGTAGCTGGTACCCATTTTGCAGTCAGTCTTTTAAATAGAATCATACTCGCCTTTTTGTGCTCCGATAGGAGTATTTCTCCGCTGGTTCGCTCCTTTTTTGTCCGCTACTGCATGGCACACCACTCATTTGAAAATAACTTCATGGGTTACTAACATTTTGATACATGAAACTGAAGTAATGCAAAACTAATTTTACACATCATACCGGCCGTTACTAGAAAAAAATTTTTGCACGTGCTTCAGTACTACAACATGTGGTTCACAAATGATAACGGAGATTCTTTACGGCGCATTTCTCTTTGATGCGTCATTTTATATACTACGTTTTTGCCTCACATGTTAGGTGTGCAAGTAGTTTAACTTTGAACCTCTGTATCACGGAAAGAAAACAGATACTAAGAAAATTTTCAAGGCTGTTTGAGATCCGGATATTAGGAATACATCGTAAAAATTACAGCCATTTTCTGTGCTTAGCAAATTCGGAATACGCCTTTCGGTTTTGGTATCCAAAATAACAAGTTTTTATTGTCTTTCACGAAAACGGATAAAGATTTTTCAAAACGGGGAGATGACTCTTATAGATGAATGTCTACAGAACATATCTTTAATATTTGAGCCATTTGCTGCGTCTATTTATTATGCAGATTTTCCTCCTACCAGATTTTACTCTGAACCACTGTATCCTGCAA
Source organism: Schistocerca americana (assembly GCF_021461395.2). NCBI lineage: Eukaryota > Metazoa > Arthropoda > Insecta > Orthoptera > Acrididae > Schistocerca > Schistocerca americana. The sequence goes on along the minus strand of NC_060123.1, from coordinate 579,096,915 downwards.
CACAAAGATGTCAATAAAATATTCATGATATTCGGCATCAGGTTCTTAGGAATGTATCGCATACATTTCATCAATTTGCTGTGCAGAGCCACCTTGGAATCCTCGGCTGGGAATTCGTCCGCTGGTAACCACGAAAATAGAGTAAAAAACCGTAAAACCGTTTTGTGGGCTTTTCGAGGGACCACCTGTGAACTAATGGTGCCTCCATACGGCCCGTCAGTCCCACCGTAGACTGATTCTCACGTGCACCAGGTTCCTGGGATTATCGCACCAGCAGAAGTAGTAAGTCAAACTCTTCTTGTGCATGTGAGACAGCCGATGGCGCGTGACTGCATCCCGTCGTCATGACGGTCGTTCACATTTTGAACAGTATCTGTAAGGGAACAGTTCTCTACTTCTTACGTACTGCACAGAACACAGTGAACATTCTGTGATAAAAGTGAACAGGTTTCGCCTAAGGGTTATTACGTTATTCTGTGTTTTCTGTTGTAAGTTTTTTAGACTGCATCTTATTAGTTTTCGCAGTTATCAAGAAATATTCTACATCTACATACCCGGCAAAGCACTGTGACGTGCGTAGCATAGTGTACTGGCTCTGGGAGTCGAAGTATTCACTCCCAACCGGCACATCGTTATTGAGAAACTAAATGTTAGCTGCGGTACGACGAAAGACTGGAACGAGGTGCATACCGAATTTCATTATTGATATTTCTTTGTAAGTAATTGAGACAACGGCCTTACCGCAGTGGTTTCACCGGTTCCCGTGAGATCACTGAAGTTAAGGGCTGTCGGGCGTGGTCGGCACTTGGATGGGTGACCATCCAGGCCGCCATGCGCTGTTGCCATTTTTCGGGGTGCGCTCAGCCGCGTGATGCCAGTTGAGGAGGTATTCGACCGAATAGTAGCGGCTCCGGTCAAGAATACCATCATAACGACCGGTAGAGCGGTGTGCTGACCACAGGCCCCTCCTATTCGTATCCTCAATGAGGATGACACGGCGGTCGGATGGAACCGATGGGCCACTTGTGGCCTGAAGACGGAGTGAGTGCTTTATAAATAATTCAGATCTACTGGCAGTTATCGTAGTAAACTGTGTTATGCTATGTTTAAGTATTTTTTATAAGAGCTTTTCTTTAACAACTTTAGCATTAAGAGATGCAGACGAAACAGTTTGTGCACTTTTGCCTCGCGCCAACAGTGCGCACCGAAAGAGATGTTTCGGGCTGATCAGTATAGTTCAGCAGTATATGCACTCTGATAGAGCTGTTGACGGTTGTAAGCGGGAAGCTCCATGTCAGCATCTTAGTTGCGCACCATATATGTAATTCTCTTTGACAAATAGCGTCTACGCGATCAATTGAGAATGGAATGTAAATAAGAAGTATATTTTCGTTTCTCATTGCACCGTGCGCGGAATCCTCCTGTAAGTTATTTTACGTTCGCACGACTTTGTGGCTCTCTGGTGGAGTCGGTAGTGGTATAGATTCTCTTTGAAAGAGAGTAACTTCTGTGAATAGGTTAGGTTAGGTTAGGTTAGTGAGGCGGTGCGGGCTTGGTGCGCTGCGTTGTGCGATTTATTTAACGTCCTCCTACCTCAGAATAGTGTCCATTCACCACCCGTTGCTCTACATTCGTAGGTGCTATGCAGACGATGAGAAAAGCAGCGTTGAAGAAAACCACCGTCAATACTTACGATTACAAAGTCCACGTAGCTCCAGTAACAATATAAACCTGTAAATCTCTATTAATAACGAGCAAAGTGGGTGCTTCCTCCTTTCATTGAAAATGTTTGTTTGTAGATACTGATGTTTTATTACGGTCCTTTTCATATGTGATATCACCAAGCCCACATTTACGTTGGTAGTACATCTACTACTAGTTAGTGCAGCTTATATCACACGTATGACAGTCATAAATGTGTTAAGTCCAACCCAAAATATTACGAGAGTCACTCAGGCAATACTCTGTTACAAAACGAGTTCACATTCGGTCCTTTTCAGTGGATTCCTCGAAAAAAGATGCTCGCCAAAATGTTCTGTAGATGCATACGGAACACGCCACGTAGAATATTCACAAAAGCCCATAGTTTCTCACGCGGTTTATTCTGCAACCAACATTCCAAAACCTCTCAAAACTTCACCGTAATGTCCGTAAGTGCATCTGCTAGCACGACGATATAAACCGAGTGCGATGTAACCGTCATTTCTTCATCTTACAGATAATTTGTTCGGACACATTGGTTCTAGGCGCGCAGTCCGGAACCGCGCGACTGCTACGGTCGCAGGTTCGAATCCTGCCTCGGGCATGGATGTGTGTGATGTCCTTAGGTTAGTTAGGTTTAAGTAGTTCTAAGTTCTAGGGGACTGATGACCACAGTAGTTAAGTCCCATAGTGCTCAGAGCCATTTGAACCATTTGAACCATTTCGGACACATTTAACCTGACCTTCTCGTCCGACAGCGAGTCCACGACTGACAATGCCGTCGCTCACAGGGCATATAACTCATTCAATTACGCAGGAAAGACTTTTCTCTCATTGGTTGGTCAAAACGATCATCCACTCAGATTAATCTTTCATGATCAATTTCGCGCGCAAACCGCTTTACTCCAAACAGCTTTCGCAGATGCATCTACGTCATTTCATATTGCAAAAATTCACTAAATGTTCCACAAAACCAAACGAAACGAAAATAAATAGAAAACTATGCTTGAAATATTCTTTAGAACTAAGTATCCTATTACTATCTTTCTGGCTTCCTTACTACAAAAGCAAACGCTCCTATACATATGTCATCCACCAGTTAGGGGGATTCACCGTATTCAGGACATCCTGGTACGTAAAACTTGCTAGTTGCGGATGATTAACACATTATAAAATTGAAATTTGACGTATGTGCCCACATAAACACTCACATTCACTGTCGTCTACTTCCACCCTAACACAAAATATAAATACTAACTTTTAAACTATTATTTCCATTACGAAAGCAAAATTATTAGAAGTTTAGAATCAAAATTCCTTAAAAATAACTTGTACGCACTGAGAGTGCTGTTATTGTTTTCAAATAACAAATAAGCTTAAACTGTCATGATTCCTACCTGAATTTACATTACTAAGTGCCAGTTAAGTACTTTTTAATAGTTTTTTTATATTTCCAAGACTATTAAAGTTATCCACATGAAAATTTCACACACAGTTTTCCTAAATTATAAAAGTTAACATGCCAGTTTAATGATGTGTATAATATATCGACATAAAGTGTACGCAGGACTAAAGTGTGAAATGGATTATGATTGCATGCTTACGGCACTGTAAACTCACTGAGGTATACATATATGAATTCTAATGCTGCTAATCAATCTTTGAATTAAGTAATGACCTATTCTAACTCAACAATTCGCGTCTCCTTATCTGGCATTCATCTGAAGGCGTTCTGCTCCTAAGCTTATTTTGAATTTATGTGATACTTCCCTGCAGTTATTGAGTAAATGCTAAATTGTGCCACGAGTGAAATTGGTGTGCCTTAAACTTGTAAGTAGCGGTCCCGCTGTAATTGCAATTGTGTGTTTTAAGTTCTGTTGCTAAATTGATTTGGTTCAAATGGCTCTGAGCACTATGGGACTTAACTTCTGAGGTCATCAGTCCCCTAGAACTGAGAACTACTTAAAACTAACTAACCTAAGGACATCACACACATCCATGCCCGAGGCAGGATTCGAACCTGCGACCATAGCGGCAGCGCGGTTCCAGACTGTAGCGCCTAGAACCGCTCGGCCAGCCAAAATTGATTTAATCTGAGGACTTTTGAAATTAGAATTTATGTCCATAAATTCTGATTAAGAGTTTACTATGTGTATTTTTCATAGAGGGTGGGGATTTAAATTTTAATGTCAAGCAGTTACCTAGTTTCAGCTGAAACTTTTAATTCATGTTGCGATTATCTTGAGCTTATATTTGACGTCATTGTATCACTGATATTTTTGCTGATAAATTTGTTTTCAAAACATGTCTCAGTTAATTTTAGCGCGGCAGCTTTCCACTTTCTGCTGCTCTTGCCATACCACTGGTATCGGAGCGCAATGAGAAGGTGGTGGGTTTCTGAGATGTCGCTTGGTAGGACTTTGTTTTCCATTTAAATGCTTGTGACCTATTTCCATACTCCCTTAATATATTCCTTCTTACGCTGCAGGCTGCCCCGGATGTACTATGGAAGCCAGGAATGTGCTGGGGATATCTTATCTAAACAAATCTCAGTTGGAATATGAGCTCGCACTTCGTCAAGAAAAAGTTGTTGCTACCGTGGCAGAATTAACACAGAGGCTGTGCGGGGTGCTCTGACGCTGCCTTGTTCTCAAATCTGAAACAGTCGACCAAATGAGTGACACCTCTGTGTGTTGCACAAGCTTCCTGGAATGTGTGTAGACTAGTATAGAGTTATTGCAGGATAAGCTTCATACCCCGTGAGCAAGTGTTCCTAATACAAGCGCAAACGCTTCATTTGTTCAATCATGTTCAAGATCTTGGAAATTTGGTTGCTGACTCTGCACAGAAAGCCGTTATTCAGGACTTAGGTAACAAAATAATGAAAATACAGTTGCAAAGTAGTTTGCTAACCTGGCAATGTAATCAAGGGAGTGAAGGCACGAATGGTTCTGGTGGGGCGAGCGATATGGTCAGTGATGGTAATAGAGCAGGCCGTGGTACAGCGGGTTCTGAGCTGTATAGTAAACTGCTCAATCCTTTTTTTCAATCTGTCTGCAAATGCATCAGATTTTGTAGTTGATGCTAATAAATAAGTTATGCGATTACTATGGTTCAAAGAACGGTTACAGAATTTTAGTGAAGCATTGCAACTGCCTGGCAAAGTAAGGTTACAGGCACTCTGGCTTATGGTTTAAGCTCTATGTTAGTAGCTCGAGGACTTCTCAAGTAATAAAACCCAGGATGTCTTCCTCGACTGCGATTGTTCAACAGAGACGAGAATATCGTCAGAAGTGCCCTAGGCGAGTGTGATAGGATATATATATATATATATATATATATATATGGTGGTCCATTGATAGTGACCGGGCCAAATATTTCACGAAATGAGTATCAAACGAAAAAACTACGAAGAACAAAATTTGTCTAGCTTGAAGGGGGAAACCAGATGGCGCTATGGTTGGCCCGCTAGATGGCGCTGCCATAGGTCAAATTGATATCGACTGTGTTTTTTTAAATAGGAACCCCCATTTTTTATTCCATGTTCGTGTAGTACGTAAATATGAATGTTTCAGTTAGACCACTATCTTCGCTTTGTGATAGATGGCGCTGTAATAGTCACAAACAAGTACGTGGTATCACGTAACATTCCGCCAGTGCGGACGGTATTTGCTTCGTGATACATAACCCGTGTTAAAATGGACCGTTACCAATTGCGGAAAAGGTCGATATCGTGTTGATGTATGGCTATTGTGCTCAAAATGTCCAACGGGCGTGTGCTATGTATGCAGCTCGGTATCCTGGACAACATCATCCAAGTGTCCGGACCGTTTGCAGGATAGTTACGTTATTTAAGGAAACAGGAAATGTTCAACCAAGTGTGAAACGTCAACCACGACCTGCAACAAATGATTATGCGCAAGTAGGTGTTTTAGCTGCTGTCGCAGCTAATCCGCACATCAGCAGCAGACAAATTGCGCGAGAATCGGGAATCTCAAAAACGTCGGTGTTGAGAATGCTACATCAACATCGATTGAACCCGTACCATATTTCTATGCACCAGGAATTGCATGGCGGCGACGACTTTGAACGTCGTGTAAAGTTCTGCCACTGGGTACAAGAGAAATTGTGGGACGACGGCAGATTTTTTGCACGCGTTCTATTTAGCGACAAAGCGTCATTTACCAACAGCGGTAACGTAAACCGGCATGATATGCGCTATTGGGCAACGAAAAATCCACGATGGCTGCGACAATTCGAACATCAGCGACCTTGGCAGGTTGATGTATGGTGCGACATTATTTATCGATGGCGATCTGAATGGTGCAATGTATGCTGATTTCCTCCGTAATGTTCCATCGATGTTATTACAAGATGTTTCACTGCTTGACAGAATGGCGATGTACTTCCAACATGATGGATGTCCGGCACATAGTTCGCGTGCGGTTAAAGCGATGTTGAATAGGATATTTCATGACAGGTGGATTGGTCGTCGAAGCACCATACCATGGCCAGCACTTTCACCGGATCTGACGTTCCCGGATTTCTTTCTGTGGGGAAAGTTCAAGGATATTTGCTGTCGTGATCCACCGACAACACCTTACAACATGCGTCAGCGCATTGTCAATACATGTGCGAACATTACGGAAGGCAAACTACTCGCTCTTGAGGGGAATGTCGTTACACGTATTGCCAAATGCATTGAGGTTGACGGACGTCATTTTGAGCATTTATTGCATTAATGTGGTATTTACAGACAATCACGCTGTAACAGCATGCGTTCTGAGAAATGATAAGTTCACAAAGGTACATATATCACATTGGAACAACCGAAATAAAATGTTCAAACGTACCTACGTTCCGAAGGTTAATTTAAAAAACCTACCTGTTAGCAACTCTTCGTCTAAAATTGTCAGCCATATGTTTGTGACTATTAGAGTGCCATCTAAAACATTCATATTTATTTAGATACTACACGAATATGTAATAAAAATGGAGGTTCCTGTTTAAAAAAACGCAGTTGATATCCGTTTGACCTATGGCAGCGCCATTAGCGGGCCAATCATAGCGCCATCTGGTTTCCTCCTTCAAGCTTGACGAGTTTCGTTCTTTGTAGTTTTTTCGTTTGACGCTTATTTCGTGAGATATTTGGTCCGGTCACGATCTTAGAAAAATGTGAGTTAATGCGGATGAGTAGGAAAAACAAACCCGTAATGTAGTGTCCTGCTTGAAAGAGTCACGTCGTTTACATATCTAGGCGTAACGTTTCAAAGTGGTATGAGATGGAACGGGCATGTCAGGATTGTGGTAGGGATGGCGAATGATCGACTTCAATTTTAGTGGGAGAATTTTAGGAAAGTTCGGTCCATCTGTAAAGGAGACCGCACAAAGGACGCTAATGCAACCAGTTTTTGAATAGTGCTTGCGTGTTTCGGATACGCAACAGGTCGGATTAAAGGAAGACATCGAAACATTCAGGGGCGGTCTATTAGATTTGTTAGCAATAGATTCTAACAACACGCAAGTGTGAAGCAGATGCTTCGGGAACTCAAATGTGAATCGCTGTATGGAAGGCGAAGTCCTTTTCGAGGAACCAATTGAGAAAATTTAGAGAACCTGCATTTGGAGCTGACTACAGAGCGATTCTACTGCCGCCAACATACATTTCGCGTAAGGACCACAAGATAAGAGGAACTAGGGCTCATACGGAGACATATAGATAGTCCTTTTTCCCTCGGTCTATCTGCAAATGGAACAGGAAAGAAAGGGTCTGGTAGTGGCATACGATACTCTTCGCCACACACCGTGGCTTGCGGAGTACGTACGTTGATGGAGATGTAGATGGTAAATAGCAGCGGCACAATTACGCCACCTTGCGGCACCCCGGAACGCTACCGACGCCTCTTTCGAGTTCAGCGCATAGCGCTGGTGCCAGACAGTCCCTGCTGTTACTGCAGGCACACTCTGCCGGGCGTCGGGGGTCGGTAGATCTCGGGCGGCGCCTGACGCATGGCGGGCTCTGGAGCGTAACGAGTTTGCGGCGGCGGCGAGCGATGCGGCCCGTCCACTCCTAATGACGGGCAGTCATCAGCTGCCCACCGCACGCATTACCCACACAGCGCCGGCGCCGCTGCATCCCCTCAAAACACTGTGCGGCGCCGAGTGGGCCTCCCCAGCAGCTGACGGGCGGCCGCCCGAGCGAGTCCCGCGCAACCCTTGTTTCCTGCCCCCAAGTGTCCTCTGTCACGACGTTTTTGTTCGTAATGCAGCGCAGGGGAAGGAAATGATTATTGTGCGAATAAGGGCGCAGCAGTACGATACATCCAGTTATATCACACTCATATACAGGGTTTTCATTTTAACTGACATTGACATTGAAATATCTCGAAAACCACATAGCCACCTATCGGATGAAAAATCGTTATAATTCCCACTCCGTGCGTGGGTGACGTGGAGTGGGTGTTGGGTGGGGGCTGGGGGGGTGGGGGGTGGGGGGAGCAGGAGGCAACATTGAAATCTACAATAGGAACCCTGCGAGCTAACATCCCAAAGATGTTCGGTTTCGCATGCGGTTGCTCTTCGTCTAGCGGTTGAACCGCTCGAGTCGCCTTACACGCCCTAAATTAGACACTTTTGACCTTTACGTTAAATTGTTTGGCTGATGGAAAGTTTAAGAAATTTTATGAAATATACAACGTTAATATAACATACACCAACAGCGATAATAATATCGGGAGCTAAATTAACGACCCATAAATGATATAGGCCACGCAATTGCGATTTGATTAGAATAATATTTATTCACAAAGCAAACTAATAACAAAAGTGGTCGTCTTTAGAATTACGTTTACACTCGAGCGCATATCCATTTGGCAGTTAGATCATCGACATTCTCATCGCCAATTACAATTCCAATACTCGTTAACAACGCGAAAAGTTAGAGCTCACTCCAGGTGCGCGAGTACTCATCGTTCAGAGACCAAGTCCCGCGATACCACACAACGCGAAATTTTCTAAGTCGTTTCACTTCCAAGCTGCCTAAAGACGGACCATCCGCTTTCGTGTATTCACCAGCACTGTCCCTCTGCCCGTCTCCGGCCTCGTTTCCCGTGCGCCGAATATCTTCGCTCATCTAACTAGGGCAGTTCCCTTTTCTGAAGCCATCATCTCATTGGCTACAGCTTACTCTCCCTTATTTTACGTTTTAACATATTTAAATAATCAAAACATGACCACTTTCACGTTCTAAATGAAGTAACAATAATATCCATTACATAATAAACTATCCCGCGACCGTCTATCCTGATTTAGCTTTTCCGTGATTTCCCTAAATCGCTCTAGGCAAATGCCGGGATGGTTCCTTTGAAAGGGCACGGTCGACTTCATTCCCCATCCTTCCCTAATCCGATGAGACCGATGACCTCGCTGTTTGGTCTCTTCCCCCAAACAACCTAACCCATAATAAATGATAAATTCTTTTACCTAAAACCGATACAATTTTCTTCTTAGCTTTGAATGCCATGGCCAGTAGCCTTGCACGAATGTGCTTTCTGATAAATAAATAAAGAACAAAAGTAACTATTATGCACTAAACTGTACAACAAATATTCTGTTACCTAATGACTGAATAAGGTGTCATGCTGTCATCGTTCAGTGTGTTTTGTGTGGAGGAAATGATGATCTGATGCTTAACTGAAAATACTGATTATTTAAATATACTATATCTTTTAAACAAATAATGTCACAGAGTTGATGTTTATAACATTTGTCGCTTTAATGGTGCACTTCTATGTGAAATGTCGATCGTTAGATCAACAGAAGCGTTCAGATTTTAGTCTTCGGGTCTTTGTTACAAATCCTGTTAATTTCACTTTAACAGTAAGTCCCAAACTATAATATGTTCAATATCCACGTTTTAGTGGGGGTCACCATGGAAATTTATGAAGGATGGTAGATTAAAATTACTTTGGCTTCATTCCCTGAATTATTACAGAATTAAATAGTTTTCATGGCCGATCTTAGGTCCGCCTTATTTAACATTGCTACGTCTTCCTGATCACAAACACCTTCTGTGGGGTTTCCCTATGACGTAAGTTCTCGTCTGTGTCACTCACACACTACAGCGCTGAGGCCTAATTCAGCACAATAGACACCTGTGAATTTCACCATCTCGTGGCGAATCTGCATTCTTTGTGGCTCACAGTCCTGGATGACAGGGTTCGTTTGAAAGTTCCTGAAGGCTGACTCTATCGGCCATATATTTAAATGAGGTCGAAATGCTCGTTAACTCACAACCCCTCTCTCTATTGCTGTTAACTATTTTATGGCAAAAACTACATAGGTATTGTCTGAAGCATTTTCTTCGCTTCGGCATAGATGGCGCTGTAATCGGAGGAACAGAAATGGGTACACAATCGTAATTTACGACTTGCTAGCCAGTGGCCCTTGAATATCCAGTGGTACATGGGACCCCATCTCCATGCTACGAGGGAACGACAGGCCAGCATCTAATAGCTTCTAATTGTAAATCCTCCGACACATCGATCAGGGGACTACTCGACGCGCTACCGTGGTCACGTAGCGAACTACGACTTATCATAACACGCAGTACACTACGAGCTCAGCTCACGTATCCTGCAAACGTAGAACAGGTAGCGAATCCAAACACAGCAATACTTGCGCAGTCTTTATTACCTGCACACCTGCTTATAATTTGGAGAAAAGTCGTGCAACTGCAGAAGAAAACATTGAAGTGGTCCTGACCTGCGGAGAATGTGGGAGAAATGTTTAGGCTCCTGTTGCCTTGAATGTCGGGCTTTTTTGCAGAGGAAGCACGCTCTCATTAGTTCTTTTACAAGGAAAAAATTTCCCTGTGCAACAAAAGATATTTTCATTTAATGAAACGTACACTACCGGCCATTAAAATTGCTACACCAAGAAAAAATGCAGATGATAAACTGGTACTCATTGGAAAAATATATTGTACTATAACTGACATGTGATTACATTTTCACGCAATTTGGGTGCGTAGATCCTGAGAAATCAGTACCCAGAATTACCACCTCTGGCCGTAATAACGGCCTTGATACGCCTGGGCACTGAGTCAAACAGAGCTTGGATGGCGTGTACAGATACAGCTGCCCATGCGGCTTCAACACGATACCTCAGTTCATCAAGAGTAGTAAATGGCGTATTGTGACGAGCCAGTTGCTCGGCCACCATTGACCAGACGTTTTCACTTGGTGAGAGATCTGGAGAATGTGCTGGCCAGGGCAGCAGTCGAACATTTTCTGTATCCAGAAAGGCCGGTACAGGACCTGCAACATGCGGTCGTGCATTATCCTGCTGAAACGTAGGGTTTCGCAGGGATCGAGTGAAGGGTAGAGACACGAGTCGTAACACATCTGAAATGTAACGTCCACTGTTCAAAGTGCCGTCAATGCGAACAAGAGGTGACCGAGACGTGTAACCAATGGCACCCCATATCATTGCGCCGGGTGATACGCCAGTATGGCGATGACGAATACACGCTTCCAATGTGCGTTCACCGCAGTGTCGCCAAACACGGATGCGACCATCATGATGCTGTAAACAGAACTTGGATTCATCCGAAAAAAATTCGTCGTTGAGTACACCATCGCAGGCTCTCCTGTCTGTGATGCAGCGTCAAGGGTAACCGCAGCCATGGTCTCCAAGCTGATAGTCCATGCTGCTGCAAACGTCGTCGAACTGTTCGTGCAGAAGACTGTTGTCTTGCAAACGTCCCCATCTGTTGACTCAGGCAGACGCTTCGTGATACATTATTGCTTGGTGATACAACTGTTTCACATTGTAAACTGCATCTACAGAAGTACACAGTGGCTGAGGGTACTTTTTGAAATACTGTCACTTTCGCCATGTCCTGTTCCTGCCACGAAGCGGTTTGTGGTTAACTTTCTTGTCATCTCTAATTTCTCTAATTTTACGTTCCTTGCCTTATCGCAAGGTACTGACCCCTACACATGTGGAAGCAATACATTGCTTAACTCTTCCAGGAACGTACGCTCTCGGAATTTTAGACGTCAACCACAGATTGGTGCACAATGCCTCACCGTTACTAAACGAATCTGTGCCGAAAGTCATCTACGTATGGTCCCTGACACACGAGCGGTTCTTAAACAACGGCCAAACGGAGATTTTATTAAGGTATCTCCATCATGCGTGGACTACTCTTCATGTAGATTCTTCAAATAAATCTCAGTCTCTGATCTGTGCGACATCTATCTTACCTGTAGTTAGTTTTATACGGTCGTTGCACTTAACGTCGTTCAGTTCGGGGGCTCTCAGAAGTTACACGACTGCTCCCAGTAGTAAATCCCGAGTTATGTTATTATACAATGCCAGGTGTCTGCCCCTACTTACGCGCAGTACGTTACTTTATATTTATAAACAACTGACAATACCTGCAGAAAGCATCGATCCTCTGTAATTCATCCTACTTTCTGCATAGTTAAGAACATGGGTTATTTAGTTATTTTCCAGGGAATTACATCACTGAGTCATACTTTTAATTACAGTTTTATATTTTTCTATCATGTAGAAGATACTTTTAAGCCAACTGTGTACAAATGACTTTAAATTATATTTCTTTATCAGTTAAATTCCTATTAGTAACGAAAGGGTTACACTGTACGAGTCAGGCTGTGGAATGCCAGAACTTTGAATATGTTAGGGAAGCTATAAAAGCTGAAAAGGAAAAGGAAAATGCTCATTACAGGTGAAGTGGAAAGAAGATAAGGATTTCCGGCTACACGACTGTAGAGTAGTATCAACAACAACAGAAAACTGTATAAAGTGAATAAGATACTTTACGAATGGGAAGGCAGGGTAACAAGTGGATTACTGTGATCAGTTCAGTGACAGTTGTTCTAACCAGAATAAACAGAAAAAACAAACTGCGACAACAATTGTTCAGGTATACATGTCAAAGTAACGAATAAAAGATGAAGAGTTGTAAGGATTTCAAATGAACTCATCAGAATGTAAAGGGAGATTATCATCTAATACGCATGGAGTAATGGAACGCGGTAACAGGGGAAGGAACAGAAGACAGAGTTACGGGAGAATATGGGCTTATTAGTCGGACTCAGAGGAACAAATTTAGTTCGGAAATAAATTTCAGGTAGTGATAGCGAATATACTGTTCAAAAGTTGCAAGAAGAGGAGGTACACTCAGATAAGTTCCAGAGAACCAAGAAGATTCCAGCTGCATTACATCGTGGATAGATATCCCGAAATCACATATTGGGCTGTAAGGAATTTCCAGGAGCATATACAGGTTGGGATAACACTTCAGTAGTGATGAAGAATAAACTGAAGCTTAAGGGAATCGTCCGGAAGGATCGGTGTGGAAAGAAGTGGGAAGCAGAAGCACTGAGGAATAAATATTGAGATAAAAGTACTGCAGTTGGCAGATCGGCTAAGACGAATGAATATCTCTGAAAAGGGCAATCACAAAGTTGGACAGTCTATCGTAGGTACCAGGAAGGTAACTGCGAAGAAATCTTGAGTGACAGAAGAAATACTTAAGTTGATGGACGAGAAGAAGAAGTCCAGAAAAGTTCAGGGAAAGTTAGGGATACAGCAAATAAGTACTTAAGAATCAAATAAGTATGAAGTGCAAGGAAGCTAAGGCGAAATGGCTGCGCCGGCCGGTGTGGCCGTGCGGTTCTAGGCGCTTCAGTCTGGAACCGCGTGACCGCTGCGGTCGCAGGTTCGAATCCTGCCTCGGGCATGAATGTGTGTGATGTCTTTAGGTTAGTTAGGTTTAAGTAGTTCTAAGTACTAGGGGACTGATGACCACAGATGTTAAGTCCCATAGTGCTCAGAGCCATTTGAATTATTTGAAATGGCTGCAGGGAACGTGTGAACCAATCAAAGAAGAAATGTCTGTCGGAAAGATCGACTCACCATACTGAAAAATCAAAATATTTAAGAAAGAAATGTATCAACATTAAAAGTACCAGAGCAATTCTACTGACCAGCGGAGAGAGTAGGTAGGTGGTATCTACGAGGAGAAGTAAAGGCCTTATGTCTTGATAGAAGTGGAAATGCCAGTCGATAGGTGAGACATAAGGAATCCAGTACGAGAGATATAGTTTAACAAAGCTTTAGAAGACTTATAATCAAATTAGGAGAAAGGATGAATGATGTTTCTTTGGAACTTCTAAACTCACTTGGTTAAGTGGCAACGAAACGACTGTTCAGTGTGTGTGTAGAACCTATAAGACTAGAGACATACCATCATATGTCCAGAAAAACATGTCCACATAATATCACAGGCAAGTGTGAGAACTATCGTGCTATCAGCTTATCTGATCATGGATCCAAACTGATGACAAGAATAATACACTCCTGGAAATGGAAAAAAGAACACATTGACACCGGTGTGTCAGACCCACCATACTTGCTCCGGACACTGCGAGAGGGCTGTACAAGCAATGATCACACGCACGGCACAGCGGACACACCAGGAACCGCGGTGTTGGCCGTCGAATGGCGCTAGCTGCGCAGCATTTGTGCACCGCCGCCGTCAGTGTCAGCCAGTTTGCCGTGGCATACGGAGCTCCATCGCAGTCTTTAACACTGGTAGCATGCCGCGACAGCGTGGACGTGAACCGTATGTGCAGTTGACGGACTTTGAGCGAGGGCGTATAGTGGGCATGCGGGAGGCCGGGTGGACGTACCGCCGAATTGCTCAACACGTGGGGCGTGAGGTCTCCACAGTACATCGATGTTGTCGCCAGTGGTCGGCGGAAGGTGCACGTGCCCGTCGACCTGGGACCGGACCGCAGCGACGCACGGATGCACGCCAAGACCGTAGGATCCTACGCAGTGCCGTAGGGGACCGCACCGCCACTTCCCAGCAAATTAGGGACACTGTTGCTCCTGGGGTATCGACGAGGACCATTCGCAACCGTCTCCATGAAGCTGGGCTACGGTCCCGCACACCGTTAGGCCGTCTTCCGCTCACGCCCCAACATCGTGCAGCCCGCCTCCAGTGGTGTCGCGACAGGCGTGAATGGAGGGACGAATGGAGACGTGTCGTCTTCAGCGATGAGAGTCGCTTCTGCCTTGGTGCCAATGATGGTCGTATGCATGTTTGGCGCCGTGCAGGTGAGCGCCACAATCAGGACTGCATACGACCGAGGCACACAGGGCCAACACCCGGCATCATGGTGTGGGGAGCGATCTCCTACACTGGCCGTACACCACTGGTGATCGTCGAGGGGACACTGAATAGTGCACGGTACATCCAAACCGTCATCGAACCCATCGTTCTACCATTCCTAGACCGGCAAGGGAACTTGCTGTTCCAACAGGACAATGCACGTCCGCATGTATCCCGTGCCACCCAACGTGCTCTAGAAGGTGTAAGTCAACTACCCTGGCCAGCAAGATCTCCGGATCTGTCCCCCATTGAGCATGTTTGGGACTGGATGAAGCGTCGTCTCACGCGGTCTGCACGTCCAGCACGAACGCTGGTCCAACTGAGGCGCCAGGTGGAAATGGCATGGCAAGCCGTTCCACAGGACTACATCCAGCATCTCTACGATCGTCTCCATGGGAGAATAGCAGCCTGCATTGCTGCGAAAGGTGGATATACACTGTACTAGTGCCGACATTGTGCATGCTCTGTTGCCTGTGTCTATGTGCCTGTGGTTCTGTCAGTGTGATCATGTGATGTATCTGACCCCAGGAATGTGTCAATAAAGTTTCCCCTTCCTGGGACAATGAATTCACGGTGTTCTTATTTCAATTTCCAGGAGTGTATATGGAAGAATGGAAAAGAATATACAGGAGCTGTTAAATGACGACAAATTTGGCTTTCGAAAAATTAAAGACATTATACAGGTTGTTATGACGTTGGGCTTGATAATTGAAGCAAAACTTATTGAGACTTTTTCATAAGTCTGTCAATCTAGAAAACAGGTTAGACAGTGTGAAATAGTGAAAGATGTTCCTAGTCTCGAGAAAGAGAGTAGTACACAATAGAGAAATCCTGTTAGTATACAATATATGCAAGGATCAAAAGAGAATAATAAGACTGCAAGGCCAAGAATGAAATGCTTTGGATCAAAAAAAGGTGAAGACAGAGATGCAGTCGGAAGTAAAAGAAAGTTGTAGAACTCTCAGCTGTCTGCCCAGGTCGTGTTGCAATTCTCCACGATATTTCGGCAAATAGACTCGTTGCCACCTTCAGCAGGTTTCTGATGATTGTTGCACTGCTCTGTTAGGGTCGGCGTCCTGTAGACGTGTGTTGCAAACTGTACCCCCATTCCCATTTTCGCTCTATCGCCGCCGGATGCTTGCATTATTGTTGTGGGTGTTAGCTTTGTCTGTATGTTGGGTATGATGATGCGTTGGCTATGTTGTTGATACTAGCTTCAAATAGCTCTGAGCACTATGGTACTTAAATTCTGAGGTCATCAGTCCCCTAGAACTTAGAACTATTTAAACCTAACCAACCTAAGGACATCACACACATCCATGCGCAAGGTATGTTTCGAACTGCGACCGTAGCGGTCGCGCGGTTCCAGACTGTAGCGCCTAGAACCGCTCGGCCACCCCGGCCGGCTTGATACTAGGTTATCGGCGTCCCTACTTTCTTACTATTATACCCACTTCTGCATTACCGTGGGATCTAATTATCAATAAGTGGCTTCAGCTGGATGTCGCATCCTTGAAAATACTTGTGGATCCTCGTCGTCGCCGAGTGGAAGCGATGTTACCGCAATATTTCCTCTGTGTTTATTTAGCCATGTGAGGCATAGATTCAGTTCTTTCGTTCGATTACTTTGTCTTACTGCAATTACTTTTATGCTGATCCAGCGACGTTTAGTCACACGTAGCGTAACATAGAAATATCGGTCTTTTATTGATTGAAACGTTGTTAATGAAACGACTCCTACTTGTCGCGGAGAAAATGTTCAACAGAAAGTGTCGTGTGCACGTCAAAGCAGGAGGTAGCTGGCAGCTATTAAGGCAACACAAAGCGTGACGGCCCTCGGATTTTCAAATGATCGAACACGTACCAGACCAAAGGGTTGACTACCGATACCCACACAAAGGAGTCCTTAACAAAGCTGGATATAAGCGGCGACTCAAAGAAATCGTAACACAGAAACCCAACATTAAATAAAGCCTATGTACAGCTTACATGAGACGAAGGTGCCAGTCCGTGACTACACAAAAGATACTCAGTTTTTTCTAGACTTGAAAGCCACCACAGCATTGAAGTTTCCTTCCATTCCGAAAAATGATATACGCTGGACGAAGCTACAGTCTCAGCAAAGAAATAATTATTAATCCAGTGACAGCTGCTTGGAATGTGTACGATCGAAAATGAAAGACGGCAATTATT
Source organism: Schistocerca americana (assembly GCF_021461395.2). Classification (NCBI taxonomy): domain Eukaryota; kingdom Metazoa; phylum Arthropoda; class Insecta; order Orthoptera; family Acrididae; genus Schistocerca; species Schistocerca americana. The sequence goes on along the minus strand of NC_060123.1, from coordinate 579,079,811 downwards.
CCAAATGGATCATGATGGTCTACAGCAGCTACCGTACGCAAGCTAAACAGTTCCTAGAGATTAAGTACACTGCACGCTCCACGTTTTCGTCAGATTCGTTCATTCTATCACACTGACGATGCTTGAGATGGGGGTAAATAACCAAGCACTGAAATTTAATTCCTATACAAACTGTAGAAGCCGACCTCGGGGAAGATCAGTTTGGATTCCGTAGAAATATTGGAACACATGAGGCAATACTGACCCTACGACTTATCTTAGAAGCTAGATTAAGAAAAGGCAAACCTACATTTCTAGCATTTGTAGACTTAGAGAAAGCTTTTGACAATGTCGACTGGAATACTCTCTTTCAAATTCTGAAGGTGACAGGGGTAAAATACATGGAGCAAAAGGCTATTTACAACTTGTACAGAAACCAGATGGCAGTTATAAAACGCGAGGGACATGAAAGGGAAGGAATGGTTGGGAATGGAGTGAGACAAGGTTGTAGCCTCTCCCTGATGTTATTCAATCTGTATATTGAGCAATCAATAAAGGAAACAACAGAAAAATTAAGAGTAGGTACTAAAACCCATGGAGAAGAAATAAAAACTTCAAGGTTCGCCGATGACATTGTAACTCTGTCAGAGACAGCAAAGGACTTGGAAGAGCAGTTGAACAGAATGGACAGTGTCGTCAAAGGAGGATATAAGATGAACATCAACAAAAGCAAAACGAGGATAATGGAATGCAGTTGAGTTAACTCGGGTGATGCTGAGGGAATTAAATTAGGGAATGAGACACTTAAAGTAGTAAAGGAGTTTTGCTATTTGGGGATCAAAATAACTGATGATGGTCGAAGTAGAGAAGATATAAAATGTAGACTGGCAATGGCAAGGAAAGCGTTTCTGAGAAAAGAAATTTGTTAACATCGACTATAGATTTAAGTGTCAGGAAGTCGTTTCTGAGAGTATTTGTATGGAGTGTAGCTATGTATGGGAGTGAAACATGGACGATAAACAGTTCGTACAAGAAGAGAACAGAAGCTTTCGGTAGGTGGTGCTACAGAAGAATGCTGAAGCTTAGATGGGTAGATCACATAACTAATGAGGAGGTATTGAATAGAATTGGGGAGAAGAGGAGTTTGTGGCACAACTTGACTAGAAGAAGGGATCGGTTGGTAGGATATGTTCTGAGGCATCAAGGGATCATCAATTTAGTATTGGAGGGCAGCGTGGAGGGTAAAAATCGGAGACCAAGAGATGAATACACTAAGCAGATTCAGAAGGCTGTAGGCTGCAGTACGTACTGGGAGATGAAGCAGCTTGCACAGGATAGAGTAGCATGGAGAGCTGCATCAAACCAGTCTCAGGACTGTAGACCACTACAAGAAGAACAACATAAATTGATGAGAAACTTAGTTATACTTGGAGGTCAAAAACAGTCTGAAAAACTTGTAAGGGTGTTGCAGGGTAGGTTGCGCTGGGAAATAATTGTTCAGAAAACTATCTGATATTTTGTGCCGTTTTCTGGTTAATTAGCATCTAAGGTAACCAATCAAGCAATGGATTGTATGCAGTTAAGTTAATCTTTTTATTCTTGTAAAAAAGTTAACTAATGTCTGATATGTGATAGTTCCGATCTGCCACCTCCCAGAGCAATCACAGACCCCACAGTTATAACCGTGTTATACCGGAGCCAAGGTAGCCCCAGAGGGCCGGAAATGCATACTACGCCACAGAGGACGAGGTTGTCTATACGCAAGGCGTACCAAAAGCACAATGGTAAACACCGGCTATTTACATACAAGATAATGGGAACAGACATTCCGAGCACTACTTCCTGCAGGGGGAGCTCGAACCACGACCTGCAGGAAGAATCACTACGCCAAAACCTGATTGGCTGGAGACATCTATGTAGGGACTAGAACCAACCCCGATGTTTAGTTCACGCCGGATGCCGACATCGTGTACTGCGGCCGTTGAAGATTACGACTTCTTCTCGGAATTGGACTGTTACTAGTTTGTGTGTTACCACGAACGTTTGTGGAAAATTAGAAGTGAACTTTTGCTTGCCTCAGTGAGGTGACCTTTTTCGTTATTGTTACCTTTCGTTTGTATGTTCAGTCATCAACCTTGTGAACTTACATCAATAAAAGTTGTTTGTGGAAAACTGCGAATTGTCAGTCACAACAAACCGGACGATTGTAGTTTCGTCAGGGATAACACATTTTATATAAAACTCTACTAACTTTAAAAACCTTGGTGCTAAATTCCTGCGTTATGAAACTAGCAGCCAGTCAACAGCATTGCATGAAGTCTGCAGAGTTCTCTCATTACGTTCTGCCATTGTTCGCTGAAGAAGTTTAGGAAACAGATTTCAGATTTATTTTCCTTATTTGTCTTTCTTGCCAGCAGACTCAGTCCATGACATTCTCTAATCTCCTACGTATTCCATTCTGTGCTCTAGCTTTGAATGTTTCGTCTCTACTTCCCTATAATTAGCTCTTGATGTACCAGAGTACGAACACTCCGTAGAACAATTTGCTGTTAGCTTCCTCCTTCAGCTATTCTAATAACTCAGTCTCTAATAACGAACCCAGGGCGTTGCGAGTTCCGTGGTATGCATCTCTACCAACACCTCCCGGCGTTCTCTTTGTCTGTTGCGCGTTCGTCGCCGGTTCGCTTACCTTCTAAGGTACCCTGCGTCTCTTTCAACGTTTTTTTTCTAAATTAATTTTCAACACCTATGGTCGTCAGGGTCTTTTGTACAGACGTATAGTTATTGACAGTTCTGTACTACACGCTTTACATTTTATTTTGATCCTTTCTCACTGTAATCACAATTACTAAATCGCCTTTTTTTTTTTTTAGTTACGTTCTTTCCCGGCGAATATTCTGACCACTCTGTCATCTCGTCTTCAGAACTTAACCATCACCTTACCCACTTCTTGAAACATTGCCTAAATTTTATAACACGACGCACTGTGTCAGTGAGATAGAGACAGAGAATTAGCTACTGTGTGTTCGAACGTCCACGTCGCAGCAGCTCCAGAAACGTTACAGCTTGTACCGTCTAGTGACGACGTTGTCGAGCAACTGCAAGATGAAACAGTGTCCCACGCTCAAAATTACAACACCTTTCCTTTTTTTAAGGCGTGATGGCTTGAAAAATGGCTGAAGGCACGCTGAATCTTGAGCAGAGATAGCTCATTCTTTAGCGCTACTGGAAGACTGACAACGTAAGTGAAGTGCTAAGACAGTTCAGAATGAAATTTCAGCGAGGCTTACCAACGCGACACACAATTACTCGTCTTCCATACAAGTCTGAGAAGAGATGTACTGTCCAAATGCCCACAAACCATTCATCCACCGGCCACACAAGAGAAAGAGAAGTCATCGAAAGACTTCAGCTATCTCCCACAGTCTGTGCGGCTTGCAATTCGTGGGACGGGAGTTCCTAAAACGAGAGTCCATAGAATTTTGAAGCGTGTCCTAGATTATTTAACGCTCTGAATGAGAATGATGGCGCCTATAGATCTGAATTTTGCGAGTGGTATCAAGCAAGATGCGCACAGGATCAAACAATTCCCATACAACGTAGTCTGGAGTGAAGAGGCCACTTTTAAGATAGAGGATTCAGTTAAGCATCGCAGTTGCACTTACTGGGCACCTGAGAATTCCCACGTCACAGTGGAACAGTTTGAACCTACAACAATTGCAGCCTGATGTGGCTTATCAACATTTTGTTTGATTGCGCTTCTCTTTTTTGAGTATACAGTGAATGGTGAAAATTACCTGAACCGCCTACAGGAATACGCCAGGCCACGCATCGCATTTCTCGATGCAGAATAGTATTTCTATCAGTATGGAGCACCTACCCACTACTATCGTGACGAAGTTGGGTGTATCAGTAGATCGGGATTCACTAGGCATGGCCTGCACCTCAGTTGGTATCGGAAGGGGAGGCTGGCAAAGCTTCTAGGAGACAGTGTAGTGGGTGATGGTGGGATCACTCACGGAAAAATTCCTGTAATAGTCGGTGTTAGAGCTGAACCTTTTTTTAGATTGAAATCAGCTGATAGGTATACCTGATTAAGGGAAGACCCTCTAAATAAGGGCTCACGTTCAGAGGTCCTAATGTTTCCAAGTAGAGAAGGAATTAGCACATTTCATCCAAATACAAGAGCTATTAGCGGTAAAGTTAGTGAACTTCTTACAGACGTTGACTGAAATTATTAGACTGTCGGAGCACCAATTAAATAATTTGACAGTTCAGAGGCTTCCATTACCAGGCTGTTTTTCAAGCAGTTCCTTCCGGGATGGGGGAGTGACTATGTACGTAAAAACAGTATTCCATTTGAGTCCATAGATGTATCACAGCGCTTCACTGAACAGATATTTGAATTTTGTGCAGGGGCAGTTGAATTTAATGAAACTAAACTTCTAATTGTTGTTGTTTATAGATCCCCTAACTCTGACTTCATAGCATTTCTGCTCAAGCTATAGAGGGTTCTTGATTCACTTTGTAGGAAGTACCAGAAATTTGTTATATGTGGTGACTTCAGTATTAATTTTGTATATGATGGTCCAAGAAAAAGGATGTTGGTAGGTCTTCTAAATTCATATGATCTCATGCAGACTGTGTTTTTCCCAAGTAGGATGCAGGGGAACAGTAGCACAGCCATAGACAATATTTTTATTCATTCTTCATTACTAGATGGGCATTCTGTTAGAAAAGGGTGAATGGCCTTTCAGACCATGATGCACAAATTTTAACACTAAAAGGCTTTCGTAGTCAAACAAATGTCACATATAATTACAAACTATGTAGGAAAGTTAATCCAACATCAACAGAGAGTTTTTTAAACCTTGTCAAGGAACAAGAGTGGCAGGATGTTTACAGTGTCGATAACATAAATGATAAATATAATTCTTTCCTTAACACATTTCCCATGTTCTTTGAGACTTGCTTTCCATTAGAACATTCTAAATGGGGTACTAGCCGTAGTAGGCAGCCCGGGTGGCTGACAAGTGGGATAAGGATATCAAGCAGAACAAAGCGGGAATTATATCAAAATGTTAGAAGTAATCACAATCAAGCTACAGTAGCCCATTACAAAAGTACTGTAAGGTACTTAAAATGTTATTAGGAAGCCAAAGAGTAGGCTATGTGGTATTCAAATAGAATAGCTAATTCACAGGATAAAATTAAAACCATATGGTCAGTTGTGAAGGAAGTGTCAGGTTAGCAGCAGAAGGTCGACGATATAAAGCCAGTTCGTAGTAAAAATATTTCTGTTACTGATAAATCAGATATATGTACAGTATTTAACTATCATTTTCTGGGCGTTTCTGGTGAATTAAATACAAATTTAATTTCTACAGGGAATCATGTAACTTTCTTGGCAAATGCTTTTCCGAGATGATGTCTGAAATATTCCTCTGTGATACAGACAAGAGGGAGATTGATTCAGTAATTAAATCACTGAAAACTAAGGATTCTCATGGTTATGATGGAGCGTCTAGCAGAATATTGAAGTACTGTACTGCACATATTAGCCCTGTATTTAACCATATTTCTAATTTTTCCTTTAGGAGTGGTTAGTTTCCTGAACGATTAAAGTAGTCAGTAGTAAAGCCGCTTTATAAAAAGGGAGAAAGGGATAATGTAGATAATTTTAGACTTATTTCTACGCAATCAGTGCTTGCTAGAGGTATTGAAAAGGCAGTGTGTGTAAGGATAATTGATCATTTTATATCACATGATTTGATATCAAATGTACAGTTTGGCCTTAGAAGTCGTTTAAGAACTGAAAATGCTATATTCTCTTTTCTCTGTGAGGTACTGGATGGGTTAAACAAAAGGTTTCGAGCGATAGGCATATTTTTTCATTTAACTAAGGCGTTTCATTCTTTTGATGACAAAATATTGCTCCAGAAGTTGGACAATTACAGAATATGGGGAGTAGCTCACAATTGGTTTACCACTTACTTTAGCCTTTAGCAACACACAGCAAAATTATATATATGTATATATATGATACGCCGTCTAGTATTACGAGTAACTCTAAAATATTTCTGTTTACTGATGACATTAGGCTGGTAGTAAGAGATGCTGGGTTCAACATTGGCCCCGTTTCAAATAGTGCAGTTCATGACCCACGTTCATGGCTTGTACAAAATAAATTAACGGCAGATCACAGTAAGACTCAGTTTTAGCAGTTTCTAACACACAATTCAACAAAACCTGACGTTTTAATTTCACAGAATGGACATATGATTAGCGAAACTGGTAGTTAAAATTTCTAGGTGTTCAGATAGATAGTAAACTGTCGTGGAAAGCCTACGTTCAGGATCTTGTTCAAAGACTTAATGCGGCAAATTTTGCTATTCGACCCGTGTCTGAATAGAGTGATCGTTCCACACAAACCTGGCCTTGGACTGGAGACCACCACAACACCAAAAATACAGTTAATACTTAAATTCTGATGGTTATACTACCTGTTGCCCCCAAAGTAATCGTAAGTCAATAGAACTTATGAATTATTGAAAAATTAAGTAATATGATTGCATAAAATTGATAAAATACCCACTATATATTCAAATTATATAATTCACATGAATTTGTGATACCTCCATACCGTGATACGCCACAGACGTACAATTTTACCAGTGTATTTGACAAAACTAGCCGAATATGCAACGTTATAACGTTTCAAATTACTAATTTTCTGGGTGTGCAAGTTGCCAATGTTATTAAGATCATGTTCTGGTATTTAATTGTCTTCAGCTGAACTCTGGCTGCATTACTTCCATCCATCTTCTGAGCATTGATAAACGTCGGTGTAATGTGGATGGTCGGCATTTTATATTTACAATGAGAAAGCGTTATTTGTTAATTCGATCGTCAACCTTGATGTCACTATCATACAATCCTCCATTCATACAGCCTGCTAGGTAACTTCTACGTTTCCGACTAACTACTGAACCGCACACTACTGATGTGACTTGTCTGACATGTTTCATTGTTCTGCTGCGAGATACCACATCGCCGACGAAAAAGCAAACTGGCCATAACGGTAGACATGGTCCGCAAGGATAGGTGTAAACTTGTGCTGATCCATTGTGCCTTCAAAATTGACGAAATCGCCCAGGAAATGCCACGAAAACAGTCTCCTGATCGTAATGCTCCTACCAGGACTCTTCGGACGATTGTTGCAAGGTATTTGCTTTCAGACGTTTCACGCCGTACACGCCAGCGGCCATCTGCCTCATGGAGCACGAAACCTGATTCATCTGAAAGAGCCACCTGTCGCCACTCAGTGGATGCGCAGTTGCTTTCGTCGTCGATGAACAGCAGTCAGCATGGGTGCATGTACCAGGCGCCTGCTGATGGGGTAACGTCTGTCGAACAGTTGTCGAAGAGACGTTGTCCGTAATCCCTTCTTTCATCTGGGCGGTCAGTTGCTCAACAGTCGCACATCTATTAGCCCGTACACATATCTGCAGCTGTCGTACACCTGTGTCATCTGTGGCGCGTAGCTTAGCACAGCTGCCTCGGCGCTTTTTTTTTTTTTTTTTTTTGCATAGTGCCCTTTTGCTGTGGACGGTATACTTTAACCACGCCAGCACGCGAACAGTTTACAAACTTAGCCGTTTCGGAAATGTTCCGCCCTTGGCCCGAAAGCCAGTGATCATGCCCATTTGGACGTGCGATAAATCGCTCCGTTTCCACATTACGACGACTGCACTGTTTTGCGCTTTACCCTGATTCTTTTTATATATCCTCCACTGCTGCCGCCTGGCGTGTCTGAGTTGCTATCGCAGACTGACGTCGAACATAGTTCGTGGTCACATTAATGTAATTAACGTATAACCATCATGCAGGATACAAGCCATTTCATTAAGCCCTCAGTCAAACTCTGTGCACTTTTTGCGAGTGCCACTACACCATAAACAAACATAATAATGCTGATTTTCGGTCCGTGACATCTGTGTTATAGCCCCGAGGTTTTACTATGAAGATAGGTCTGTCTGTCTTGAAACCGAAGAAACCTTCGGGTAAAGTACAAAGAGCGCATCTCAACGCCGGCCGGAGTGGCCGAACGGTTCTAGGCGCTACAGTCTAGAACCGCGCGACCGCTACGGTCGCAGGTTCGCATCCTGCCTCGGGCATGGATGTGTGTGATGTCCTTAGGTTAGTTAGGTTTAAGTAGTTCTACGTTCTAGGGGTCTAATGACCTCAGAAGTTAAGTCCCATAGTGCTCAGAGCCATTTAGCACTTCTCAGTTGTTGCTATAAACTTTTGCAGGGTCTTCTATCACACATATAGGGCCAAGAATTCTGGAAAACATCTCTGTAGATGATGATCCATCACACAGATAGATGATGATCTACAGAGATGTTTTCCAGGATTCTTGGCCCTATCTGTGTGATAGAAGACCCTCCAAAAGTTTATAGCAACAACTGAGAAGTGCTCTTTGTACTTTGCCCGAAGGTAAAGTAGGTAACATCTCTGTAGAACAAGCAAGTTTCAAGCCAAACAACAGATGCTCAGACTACACATATCGAAATTTGGATTTTAGGAACAACTGAAGACATCTGTATTCTTTGCCAACTTACGATGCGATGGGATACCAGAGTGCATCGTCGAAACCTATAACATACGCTTGCAGCCCTCTGAACACGGCTGTTTCATTTTGGAAGACGGGAGTGTCCAAAGCATAGTCATCACGTAGACATAGAAGTATTTGGTCACTGAGAATATTAAAATAAACGTTCTGGTTCAAGTTCGCAATAACCTGAGTGACACGAAAACACCCCCTAAACTTCACAGAACCTCCTCAATCCTGAAATTCTCCCTCCGCACTCTGAGGTTTGAAGGACACAATGGGCCGTCGGTGTACTCGGTGGCTTGCATCGTTTGAAAAGAAGCATAGTGTAAGCCTCCAGTCGGATATTTAGATTACCTATTGTTTGGTCATTGAATAACTTCCACTTAATATGCCATTGTCAACAATGCTTTTGCGAGGTTTCTGACTTCAAAGACCTATTCCATGTACGAGTAGATCGCTTCGCAATGTTGCTACGGAAGATGGTAGAGACAAACCTGCATTCAATAATAGCAGCAGTTCCTGTCAAGCTTAAAACCAATCGTCATTAACAGGCGTGAAATTCGTCTTCCGTCATCAGTCCCCTAGAACTTAGTACTTAAACCTAACTAACCTAAAGACACCACACACATACATGCCCGAGGCAGGATTCGAACCTGCGACCGTAGCAGTCGCGCGGTTCCGGACTGGAGCGCCTAGAATCGCTCGGCCACAGCGGCCGGACCTTCCGTCTTTGATCGAACTGGCCAATGACCTTGTTTTCACCGCAAACCGGAACACACGATACGCACACACAATCGGTGTACCTGATACACTCGGACCACAATTATTCAATACACAAAAAACTTCAGATAACATATAAAAAGCTTTGTTCCCTTTAATTTTGAGAGAAATTTTTGAAATGATTCAAATTATTACTATTATCATTTAAAGAAATGTTAGATGCAAATCTGAAGAACTTCTTCAGTGTAAATTATCATAAAATACTCACTTATAAATTTTATTTTTCGATTTAAACAATCGATATGTAATTATGGTTTCTTTGAGTTGCGATGTGACATGAGGATTGGTTCTGAGTTGGATGTAGTAGTTATAAAGTTTGATACCGTGCTTGTAAGGAGTTCATGTGCTGTTCTGTGGTTGAGGTTGGAAGTGCTTGTAAAGAAAATACTATCCTGTCCTGATGTGTCACTGAAGATTTAATGCCCTTTTTGCGTAAAAGCGGAAATGCCTGTAACAAGTTCATTTCAAGAATACGTTTTGATGTTAAAGCTTTTCTTCCCGCAGCACGCAGAAAATTTACATTTCTAGACGAGCCAACAATGCCATCGAATTAAGAAAACAAGTTAACTGATATAATAATTATTATCTAATCGCGTTCATAAACAGTAATGCAAGAAGAATGCTGCCTGTTTATCTTACCGGCAGAAAACACTAAGCCAACAAATGCACCGAAGTGAACTGCGGAGTTTCCAGTCAAAAAACAGTAACTTTAGTTTGAGAGTAAAGAGAGAAGCAGGTTTGACGTCCAAGTCGATGAAGGTGTATTTGGTACCACTGTTCCTACACTGTGTTACGTGGCTGCCAGTGGTACACTATTGGGCCGGCCGCTGTGGCCGAGCGGTTCTAGGCTCTTTAATCTGGAACCGCGCTGCTGCTACGGTCGCAGGTTCGAATCTTGCCTCGGGCATGGATGTGTGGGATGTCCTTAGGTTAGTTAGGTTTAGGTAGTTCTTAGTCTAGGAGACTGATGACGTTAGATGTTAAGTCACATAGTGCTTAGAACCATTTGCATTTTTTGGTACACTATTTCTTGTAGTAATTTAGGGCAGTTAACGTTGAAATACCAACAAATCGGCCAGATTCGTTCACGGTATGCTCACGGGCACATCCAAAAGCGGAAGCTACTTTCTGCCATTGTGTCACGTCTCCGCGCCGACCAGTCTTACTGTGATGATTACGTATAACCGACTGATTCAAACACATCACTTCAAAGCCACGGATGTCAAATCAAACACCTTTCAGCCGTCTAATTGCCAAACTGTTACTGTACTTGACAATCAGTTTCGGTGATTTACTACGCCATCTTCAAGCCCCCGGACCGACTTGTAGGAAGATTCCAACCTCAGTTCCAGTCAAAATAGGGGTCAGTATTCAAATACTGGTATCTGTAGGTTTCTGCTTGATACAGCGATCACTTCAGCCATCGTTGCCGAAACTGGTAGCCAAATAAAATATCAGTTGGGAAATCAGACGGCTGAAGGGCGTTTGATTTGATATCCTGTATCGAACAGCCGAGTCCTGCAATCATCTCCGAAAAGATGGACATACACAGACTTCAAACCCATGTCTTAGTGTCAGTGGTGGAGAGTCACGTGACGAGCTGATACCACTTCTACACCAGCTACAACGCTTCAAAGACATCAGTGTGCTCTTTTAAGGTCGTGACCAATATTTAGCGTCGTTATACTATGTACATTAACAAAACATTAATGATTGTGCATGAGAGATTTTATATTACTGAAATTATAATACAAACTCTACCACGAGAAGGACATCAGAGTTTGAAAACTAGAAATGTGAAAACCAGACAAATGGCTGCTATGTATCTATTAATTTGTGTAACAACCTTGCGTCTGCAGTTTGTGAAATAGACAGATTTAGTGAGAATTTAAAAAAAATGTTTCGAGAAAGCATAATCATTTCCAGACCTAGTAATCAGAGTACTTGTGAAGATATACGCACACATATTGCATGGTGTTTGTTCCGTTGGACATGTCCGTGGAAGCACTGTAATAAATATTTTTGAGAACGGCTGGCGCAAAATCGTGCTTTGGTGGTGGTGGCGGTGGGGGGGGGAGGGGGGGGGAGGGGAAGGCGTGGTGCTCTGTTCCTATTTGAACTAGGAATTCGGGGTGAAAAGGTTTTGGTTTAGCCCGGACCAGCGGTCATTTATACAGCCATTCCAGCATCTACTTCATTGTAGCTGTGTTACTGTTTGTTAAGCAAGGTTGGAATGGCGAACCGGAGCTGAAGCCCAAGCAACCTCTGCTAATCGACTAATAACATTTTCAAAAGATGTTAATTGGGCTGAAAATAATGCTCAACTAAAAGCACCATTCATAGGTGCACCGTTCGGATATTAGATGCAAAGTACAAAAATCGCGTTTTCCTGGGAGGTTTTCGATGCGCGCCACTTCTGTGCTCTAAAAGTGTACGAATCGGTTCAAACTTTGCACTAAGGTAGAGAAATGAATAAACTCAAAATGAAATTTTATATCTAATAATCGTTATTCAATTTCGAGATACGATGGTTTAAAAGCGGGCTCAATGCAGCACGTAAATAGAGTCTTAAGTGAACTGCAAGCGCGGAAACGGTTTGGAGCAATTTAAATAAATAAATAATGCAATCGTACGATAAAATTGAAAACTGGATTTCAATAATCTAGCTTCATTCGCGTTTTACGTGCAAAAAAATGTTTGCCACATTCTTGACGCACTTCACTTACACGTTTCAAACATGTGCGAATCGGTTCAATTTTTGTATGATAGTAGATAGATGCATGTAATTAATGGTCGTTCTGTTGTTTTACGGAAGCTCTATCCGATGCCACGATATAAGCAACATGGTTCGAAAGACAATTAAAAATATCTACACCAGACAGTCGCCACCCGAGTCAACATATATATATATATATATATATATATATATATATATATATATATATATATATATATATATATTGCTTGCCAAGTGATGGTGGTCTAATGTCAAAATTACGGTACATTAAAAGCTGGAAATCAGATTAAAAATGGTCCTGCCATAGCACAAAAAAGGCTCATAAGTCCGGTGCAGAGCTTGGAATGTAAAGTAAGGGAACTAGCTTTTCGACTTATCTGGCAGCTTCAAACACATTCAACTCAAAATATATTGACATATTCGCGCATTTTTATGATTAACCCTTCTTCCCCAGCATAGTGAGCTCTCTTACTTGCAAGGTGTTGGCACACCTGCATCTTGCAGCTTATGGGCTGAAGTCTCTGATACTGTGTCAAAACTCCAGATGATTCGCCAGCCATAGTAAACAATTTACAATACCATATGGCTCAAGAGTATACATTTGATAGCTAAAGTTTTTTCTGGGTGGATAGATTCGTTCTTGGAGGATGATATCAAGTACCATATCACTTCACTTTACGTGACTCATTACATTACATGACATGAGATCTAATAAAAACAAGTACAAAGGCGCGTATATGTCAAGATGTTATGTCTTTGAAGCTATCAGATAAGTAAAAAAGCTAGTTCCCTTCTCTCACATCTTTAACTTCACCCAGGACATATTCGCATTTTTTGTGCTATGATAGGATCATTTTTCCTTTTGGTTTATGTGTGCCTATATCGTCATGTCTATGAGCGCGACGGCTCTTACAAGTATTTCAGTGCGGATGCACGTTACGTCTGAACTCCTGCACGAATCAGGGTGAGCTAATAAAGAGTATGAAAGCGAATACAGGGATTAATGAGTGCAGGGTTGTCGTTGCGAGAATTAATACTTTAATTCCCAAATCCACCAAAAATGAAATTAAAAGCTATTTAAAAAATCAGATAAAACTGATGCCTTCCAGAGGGGCAATCTCCACTCCTTCCAAATTAACAATTTAAGTGTAGACCAGATGTGGCTTATATGCGAAGAAGTAAAATCTGCTGCAATTGAGAGATTTATACCAAATAAATGACCAAAAGACGGAGTTGATTCCTCATAGTACACAAAACAGGTCAGAACACTGCTGCCGAAATAACGAAAAAAGAACGCCCAACTCAAATAAACGCAATATCCTCAAGATAGGCGATGTTTAACAGAAGCTCGAAATTTAACACGGACTTCAATGCGAGAAGCTGATAATAGTCGCCACAACGAAACTTTGCCTCGAAAGCTGGCATAAAATCCAAAGAGAATATGATCGTATGAAAAGTATGCTAGCGGCAAGACACAAACAATGTCTTCTCCGCGCGATAGCAATGGAAATACTGTCGATGACAGTGCTGCTAAAGCAGAGCTACCAAACATAGCCTTGCGAAATTCCTTCACCAAAGAAGACGAGGTAAATGTTCAAGAAATCGAATCACCAACAGCTGTCAACACGAGTAACTTAGAAGAGGATATCCTAGAAGTAGTGAAGAAACTTAAATCTCTTAAGAAAAGCAAGTCTTGCGGTCCAGCGTGTATACCAGTTACATCCCTTTCAGAGAATTCTGATGCAATAGCTCCATACTTAATAATCATATATAGTCGCTCATTCGACGAAAGATCCGTACCCAAAAACTGGAAAGTTGCACAGGGCACACAAATATTCAAGGAAGACAATCGGAGTAATCCACTAAACTACAGGCCCATATGGTTAACGTCGATATGCTGTAGGATTTTGGAACATATATTGTATCCGAATATTATGAATTACCTCGAGGAGAACGGTCTATCGACAGTCAGCACGGATTTAGAAAACATTGTTCTCTTGAAACACGACTAGCTCTTTACTCTCACATACTGTTGAGTGTTATCGACAAGGGTCGAATTGATTCCGTATTCTTTTGCAAAAGGAACGGAAAAAGCAACTCGAATTTAAAAGCACGCAAAACCCCTAAAATGGGTGACAGTAGCACGAAATGTAGCTCGAACCTAAATGGGAGATTCTTTTCATACTTTTCACAACGAAACTCTGTCTGGAAATATGGCAGAAAATCAAAGAGACGCTGGCCTTTTGTAAAGTACACTGGCGAAAAGACACAATCAATATTGTCACCTGCGCGATAACAATGGCCACTGAAGCAGAGTTCCTAAATACGGTTTTCTGACATTCTTTCACCAAAGAAGACGAAATAAACATTCCAGAATTCGAACCAGGAATACCTGCCAACATAAGTAACTTAGAAGTACATGTTCTCGGTGTAGCAAATCGACTTGATGATGATGATGATGAGGTCCCATACTCCTAAGGAGCGTAGGGGAACGATGCGGGAGACCCGCACCGCCGACTAGGCAAGATCCTAGCGGAGGTGGTTTGCCATTGCCTTCCTCTCACATTAATGGGGATGAGTGATGATGTGAAAGACACAACACCACCCTGTCATATACAGGCAGGGAAAAATCCATGAGCCCTCCGGGAAACGAACCCGGGACCCCGTGCATTAAATCACTTAATAAAGGGAAGGCCTCCGGTCCTAATTGTATAGCTGCCAGGTTCCTCTCAGAGCGTGCTGATACAATAGCGCCATAAACATATACAACCGATCGCTCGCTGAAGGATCCGTACGCAAGGACTGGAAAGCTGAACAAGTCACGCCAATATCCAAGAAAGGAAATAGCATTAATCTTCATAATTACTGACCCATGGGATTTTGGACAATTATGAGATGTTGAGAAGAAAACGATTTATTGACAAACAGCCAACACGGATACGAAGAATATCGTTTTTATTCTCACGAAGTAATCAGTGCTATTGATAGGGTATGTCAAACTGATTCCACATTTTGAGATTTCCATAAAGCTTTTGACACCATGTCTCTCCAGCGGCTTGTTATCAAATTGTGTGCTTATGGAACATCATCTCAGTGTTGTGACTGGATTCATGACTGGATACTGACTACAGTCAGTAGTAACTGATGGAAAGTCATCGAGTAAAATGCAAGTAATTTACGGCGTTCTCAAAGGTAGTAGTAGAACCCCACTGCTGTTTCTTATCCATATAAAGGATTCAGAAGGTAATATGAGCAGCAGTCCTAGGTTATTTGCAGATGATGCTGTCGTTTATTGTCTAGTAAAGTCATCAGAAGATCAAAACCAATTACAATACTATTTAGATAACATACATTTGTGGTGGGAAAATTAGCAGTTGACTGTAAACAGGTCACCCACATGAGCGCTAAAAAGAATCTGTTAAACTTTTGTTGCATGATAAATAAATCAAATTTATAGGCCATGAATTCAACTAAATACCTATGAATCACAATCACGAAAAACGTAAATTGGAAAGGACACACACAAAATGTTATGGGGAAGGCTAACCAAAGACAGAGTTTTATTGGCAGAAGATTTAGAAAATGCAACATATTTGCCAAAGAGATTGCCTACACTAAGCTTGTCCGTCCTCTGTTGTAGTATTGTTGCGCGATCTGGGATCCTTACCAGACGGGATTAATGGTGTACATCGCGAAAGTTCAAAAAAGGGCAGCACGTTTTGTACCATCGGGAAACAGGCGCAAGAGTGTCACGGACATGGTACAGGATTTGGGGTGGAAATCATTAAAAGAAAGGCGTTTCTCGTTGCGGCGGAATCGTCTCACGAAATTTCAATCACTGATTTTCTTCTCCGAATGCGAAAGTATTTTGTTGACACCGACCTACACATGGAGAAACAAACATAAAATAATAATAGAGAATTACTGTGAAGGTTGTTCGATGAACTCTACGCCAGACGCACGATTTGTAGAGTAGCCACGTAGATGTAGATGTAGATGAGCTGGCAGTACTGGTTCAAATGGCTCTGAGCACTATGGGACTTAACTGCTGAGGTCGTCAGTCCCCTAGAACTTAGAACTACTTAAACCTAACTAACCTAAGGACATCGCACACGTCCATGCCCGAGGCAGGATTCGAACCTGCGACCTGTAGCGGTCGCGCGGTTCCAGACTGTAGCGCCTAGAACCGCTCGGCCACCCTGCCCGGCGCTGGCAGTACTAATTGTGGACAGAGACGCTACTTGCGTAAGACAAAATGTTTTTTTGTTCTTTTTAGGGAGAGGGGGGAGGGGAGGATGAAAGTGTGTCAGCCGAGGCTGTCAAGGCGACCGCTCGCGTTAAGCGCAATCGGGGTTCAAGTCCCGGTCGGGCACAAATTTTCACCTGCCGTCTTTGGATTTATTTCATAGACCGAATGCGGCTGAAGTAGGTTTCTCTTAATTCAAAGAGTACTAGTATTACAAAAAACTGTAAATGCCTTTTGACTTTCGTTGTCTCCATTTACCTTTAATGTGCATCAGATATTTCCCATGTAGCTGATAGATCATTTACACACAGCTGTGGAGCTGACAGGCACTAAAGGGTGAAGTATGTTATTAAAGTGTATTAGTAACGTACGAGAAATTACATGGTAGGCTGCATTAAACCATTATGTCCCCATTGAGAACGACACGCTAACAGTTTTGTTGAAATTATCTGACTGTGCGGTGTATTTCATAACCCGGACGGAAATGGAAGCATTTGCAGCAAAATATCTGTTTGCAGGTTCCGGGTCTCTTTGTCAACTTGTAAAATGTGCATTCAAACCGACTGCCTCTTGATGTATTGAGGCATTAGCATCATCATCACATACATTACTGGGAATGGTTTCCCGCCCCTACAAAATTTATAAGCGACGTCATATGTCTATGTCACTCTGTGAAACGTTATTCACACGAGAGATACAGCTTATATCCTTTACTTTAGCAACGATGAGGCAATGTTGCATAAATATATCGTTGGTCGACTTCCGGCAGAAGTTTCCCAAAGACGTTCCTTTCGTAATGATTAATGCAGATAATTAAGTTGTACAATCGAATACAGGGTGTCCGTACCATAAAGCACGATTAGATTAGATTAGATTAGTTCTTCGTTCCATAGATCCGTGTTGAGGAGATCCTCGTGGATGTGGAACATGTCAATTTTTTTTAGCTGAAATAACAATACTAATAGTATGAATATATAAAATACATCATTTGTTTCTATTAAAAAATTCGTCAATGGAGTAGAAGGATTTGGCCACTAGTAAGTCTTTCAGACTCCTTTTAAACTGATCTTTATTTGTAACTAAAATTTTTATGTTTGCTGGCAAATTATTGAAGATGAGTGTTCCTGAGTAGTGGGCCCCTTTTTGAATTAAAGTAAGTCCTTTTAAGTCCTTGTGCAGATCATTTTTGTTCCTGGTATTGTATGTATGAACTGAGCTGTTTGTTGGAAAAAGAGATATATTATTTAGGACAAATTTCATTAAGGAGTAAACATACTGAGGGGCAGTACTTAGTATACCCAGTTCCTTGAAGAGGTTTCTACAGGACGTCCGTGAATTTAGTCCACAAATAATACGTATTACACGTTTTTGGACTCAGCAAATTTTTGTTTGACTTGAAGAGTTACCCCAAAATATTATACCATATGACATTATGGAATGAAAGTAGGCAAATCATGCAAGATTTTTCATTTTTATGTCGCCTATGTCTGCTAACACTCGAATTGCAAACACAGATTTGTTAAGGCGTTTCTGCAGTTCTGTGGTGAGCTCCTCCCAACTGAATTTATTATCAAGTTGTAATCTCAGGAATTTAAGACTGTCAACCTCTTCTATCTGCTCTTCTTCATACTTTATGCATATGCTGGGTGGAAACCTCTTACAGGTTCTGAATTGCATATACTGAATCTTTTCGAAGTTTAATGTCAGTGAGTTGGCTTTAAACCATTTATTAATATCCATGAAAATATCATTAGCAGATCTTTCTAGAACTGCACTCGACATACTAGCAACACTTGTGTCACCTGCAAACAAAACGAACTCTGCTTATGGCAGTGTAACTGATGAGAGATCATTAATGTACACAAGAAATAGCAATTGCCATGAGATGGATCCTTGTGGGACACCACATGTAATTTCTTCCCATTCTGATGATGACTGATGACTTAATTCACTAGTCCCTTGCACTGACACCCTTTGTTTTCTGTTAGCGAGGTATGACTTGAACCATTTTGCAGCACTGCCAGTAACACCACATAATTCTAATTTATTTAAAAGGATGTTGTGTTTCACACAATCGAATGCCTTTGACAAATCACAGAAAATACCTGCTCCTTGTAACTTGTTATTTAATGAATTAAGTACATTTTCACTGTAGGTGTAAATAGCCTTTTCGATATCAGAACCCTTCAGAAATCCAAACTGTGTTCTTGATAATATGTTATTTGTGGTCAGATGGTTGAGAAGCTGCCCGTACATTACTTTTTCTAAAATTTTTCAGAATGCTGGCAAAAGTGAAATCGGTTTGTAGTTTGATGGTATCTTTTTATCCCCTTTCTTGAACAGAGGCTTAACATCTGCATATTTTAGCCAGTCGGAAATGTCCCAGCTATAATTGACTGGTTACACAAGTAATTTGGAATTGTACTAAACTCACAAGAACATGCCTTAATTAACTTTGTTGATATTTCATCGTAACCACTAGAATGCTTTGTTTTTAAAGATTTTATTATGGAAGTTATTTCTTTTGGTGAAATGAGTGACATATTCATGTACCTGAAGCTATTTGTAAAGACTAGTGTGGTGTCACCGCCAGACACCACACTTGCTAGGTGGTAGCCTTTAAATCGGCCGCGGTCCGTTAGTGTACGTCGGACCCGCGTGTCGCCACTATCAGTGATTGCAGACCGAGCGCCGCCACACGGCAGGTCTAGAGAGACTTCCTAGCTCTCGCCCCAGTTGTACAGCCGACTTTGCTAGCGATGGTTCACTGACTACATACGCTCTTATTTGCAGAGACGACAGTTTAGCATAGGCTTCAGTTACGTCATTTGCTACGACCTAGCAAGGTGCCATATTCTTCAAGAATGTATTCTGAACTGATAATATTGTGCTCTTCTGCCAACACAACAACTAGTTTCAGATATTCAAGGGCATTATTTACTGATCTTGAGAATCCCATTCTATCAGTAACGGATATAAAGTACTTGTTAAATAGATTTGCCACACTATGCCCATCGGTTACTAATGTGTCATCTACCCTTAGTGCTATTTGCTCCTGTTCCTTTCTGGTTCTACCAGTCTCCTCTTTCACTATATCCCATATTGTTTTTATTTTGTTCCCTGACATTGCTATCTTCTTTTCATAGTGCATTTGTTTAGATGTCTGAATTACTTTTTTTAAAAATATTTTACAGTATTCCTTGTATTTAGCTAAATCATCAGCATTGGAGCTATTCATGGTCGACAGACATATTTTCCTTTTTTGTCTTACGGGAAATCTTTATTCCGTGTGTGATCCACGGTTTTATTATAGACTTCTGTTTAATTGAGTAACTTTTAGAGGATAACAGTTTTCAAACATGGTACTGACATTGTTCATGAATGTGTTATATTTTTCATTCATGTCATGAGCACTATAAACATTTTTCCAGTTCTTATCTTTGAGCAGTTTTCTAAAACACTCAATTTTTGGTTGATTGAATACTCTCCTGTACTCATATTTAGCAGTCTTGATAATCTGCTTAGAATTTACATCTAAAACAAGGAGCTGCATGTCATGATCTGATAGTCCATTTATTACAGGTTTTATGATATGATTTTATTACTTTGATTTGTCTATTAAAATGTTATCAATGGCTGTCCTTGAGGATTTAGTGACCCTAGTTGGAAAGTTTACAGTGTGAGTTAGATTGAAAGACAACATTACTAACTGCAGTAAATGTTTACTGGAAGATTCCATTAGAAAATCTGCATTAAAGTCACCAGCAATGAAAATATCTTTGTTTCTTCCTGTTAAATAACCCAAAAGAGCTTCTAGATGATTTACGAACAGATTATAATTTCTTGCAGGTGCTCGGTAAATAGTTACTATTATATAGGATCTGTTATGGAACTCTCATGGTTCTAGATGTTCCTCTAAACAGAATTTATTAATGTCAATGTTCTTGAATTTATGGCAGTTTTTAATAAATGTAGCAACTCCTCCTCCGTCCATATCTACTCTGCAGAAGTAGGAAGCTAGCTTAAATCCTGAAATGTCTAACATATCTATACCAGTGGTCCCTTGATGTTCAGAGAGGTAGATTATGTCAATTTGGTTAGATGAATTCATTTCATCGATACAAATGAGTAGTTCATCAACTTTATTTCTGAGTCCC